>NC_069505.1:555370772-555508272 GCF_027579735.1 Bombina bombina
TCAAGTCAGATGCACACACACACTCATACAGATACACACACACACAGACACACACACACTCACTCTCATACAGACACACACACACTCATACAGATGCACACACACACACATACAGATGCACACACACACACATACAGATGCACACACACTAACTCTCATACAGACACACACACTCATACAGATACACACACACTCTCACTCTCATACAGATGAACACACACTCATACAGATGCACACGCACTCTCATACAGACACACACACTCATACAGATGCACAACACAGATACACTTAATTTCTCCCCTCCCATACATCTCAATATGTCACTTTATATAAAAAAAACACAAGTACTGTGGAAAAACACACACATGCAGGCAACCTCATATTTTTAGACATAAGCATTGGAGTTATGTTTTAAAGGGATCACTATAATACAAGCAGCTGCTGAATCAGTAAAGTCTGATGAAGGAGTTAACATCTATTTTCAAATAGGAATCCCCAATCCCCTACCCTCAGCAACCCTTTTCCTATGTGATTTATTTTCTGATGACCCCTGACATCTCTTGAGGGATAAGATACAAACTACCCCTCAACCTCATGTCAGTTTTAAATTTTAAAAAGCATGTTTCCCTTCAGTAAACATGCTCTATACAAAGCAGAGGTATCTACCAGCAGGAAGAGATATACCATACAGCCCTGAGACAAGAGGGAATGGAGGAAATGAGAGCAGGGAGGAAGGGAGACTACAAAGAAGAACAGACTAGCTAGCTACTGTTTGAGTGTGGACAGCTTTAGATCGCTAAAGCACTGACAGCAATATATCAGACAGTTACAGCAAACTCCAGCATTACCTCGTCCAAACTCCACCCAATGAATTCCTGCAGCATCACCAGAGTAAAAAGATTCCGTGCAGGCTGTACATTCCAACACACTACTGAGCAGCATTTGCTATAATGCAGTCAGTGTTAATAAAGACTGATTACATTTTTTAATGCAGTGATGATCGTCACTATGTGCAATTGTGCAGGTTCACACACTACAGAAGTCTGTGAACCTGCACAATTGCACATAGTGACGATCACTGCATTAAAAAATGTAATCAGTCTTTATTAACACTGACTGCATTATAGCAAATGCTACTCAGTAGTGTAACAGTACTGAGTAGCATTTGCTATAACACAGTCAGTGTTAATAAAGACTAATTACATTTTTTAATGCAGTGCAGTGCAGTCTTAATTAGAGGAGGTCAGGACTGGAGGATGACAAAGGAGGGTTTACAGCGATCTATTCTGAGCCCAGTGTTGGATGTCTGGAGCAAAACACACGCTGTCAGTTGGTGGGAGTACTCTCTATTACCAAGAGTTAGTATGAATTCAACACTGAGCTGTGACACAGGCTTAGCAGCTGCAGCCCTGCATAAAATTTCAAAACACTAATCTATGCTTGCTATCACTATGTAAAGTCACCACTGGCACTCCTCATTCTAGTTCCCGGTACCGTGACTCACTGTGACTGCACTGACTTTCTTAGTGACTAAAAGTAACTACTACTGACTTAAACGTTATAATTTAATTAATAATCACTATCACTGACTAAGTAGTAGCTGTACTCACTCAAAAAATGAAGACAAGTGGACGTTGCATACTCCTCCTCGCGACTCGCTCTGAGAGATCACAGAAGTGTGACAGTGACAGCCAGGAGGGACTGGGACAGTGTGACCGAGTGAGATCTCCCACATGGCTGGCTCCTAGCCCTTCTCTACGGCGCACGCAGCAGAAGCTCCCTCCTTACAGTCTGGCTCTGCTCTTCCTGTCAAGGCACCAAATGTGACGTCACTCCCTCAGCCCGCCGAGTCAGCCCAAGACCAGCAGACAGTCACGCCTCCCCTGCAGCACTGATGCTGCTGATTGGATCTAAATGAAGCTCCATCATAGAGGCGGTTTTGAGAACCGCCTCTATTGGAGCGTATATGGGGCACGGTAAGCCACCACTGGGTGGCGCTTAGCTCAAAGTGAGCTCAGAAGATATTTCAGCATCCAGGTTGCGCAATCATGGAGGGCAGCGGTACAGCTCACAGCCTCCTTATTGCGCAACATGGATGTCAGTGTTGAAATCACAGCATCGGGTGGCTGGGGGGGGGGCGTGGCCAAAAAATAAAATGGAAAACATATATTATTTTAATTATTATTTTTTTTATTATTAATCAGAAATAAAAACTTTTTTTCTCTGATTTGGCAGGGGAGGCAGTGCCTCCCCTGCCTCCTATCACTGCACGTCACTGACTAACGTGTCTTTATCTGAGGGTACAGGAGCACTACAGTGTGTAACTATGTGTTTAACTCATCTGTAGGTATTAAATACACAGTAAAATAAATATTGTGATCTAATATAAAAACATAATTTATGCTTACCTGATAAATTCCTTTCTCCTGTAGTGTAGTCAGTCCACGCGTCATCCATTACTTATGGAATATTTCTCTTCCTAACAGGAAACTGCAAGAGAATTACCCAGCAGAGCTTGCTATATAGCTCCTCCCCTCACCTATCATACTCAGTCATTCGACCAAAGCAGACGAGAAAGGAGGAACCATAGGGTACAGTGGTGACTGGAGTTTAATTAAAATTTAGACCTGCCGTAAAAACAGGGCGGGCCGTGGACTGACTACACTACAGGAGAAAGGAATTTATCAGGTAAGCATAAATTATGTTTTCTCCTGTTAAGTGTAGTCAGTCCACGGGTCATCCATTACTTATGGAATACCAATACCAAAGCTAAAGTACACGGATGAAGGGAGGGACAAGGCAGGAACATTAAACAGAAGGAACCACTGCCTGAAGTACCTTTCTCCCAAAAATTGCCTCCGACGAAGCAAAAGTGTCAAATTTGTAAAATTTTGAAAAAGTGTGAAGCGAAGACCAAGTCGCAGCCTTGCAAATCTGTTCAACAGAGGCCTCATTTTTAAAGGCCCAGGTGGAAGCCACAGCTCTAGTAGAATGAGCTGTAATCCTTTCAGGAGGCTGCTGTCCAGCAGTCTCATAGGCTAAGCGTATTATGCTACGAAGCCAAAAAGAGAGAGAGGTAGCCGAAGCCTTTTGACCTCTCCTCTGTCCAGAGTAAACGACAAACAGGGAAGAAGTTTGACGAAAATCCTTAGTTGCCTGCAAATAGAATTTCAGGGCACGGACTACGTCCAGATTATGCAAAAGTCGTTCCTTCTTTGAAGAAGGGTTAGGACACAGAGATGGAACAACAATCTCTTGATTGATATTCCTGTTAGTAACTACCTTAGGTAAGAACCCAGGTTTAGTACGCATGACTACCTTGTCTGAATGAAAAATCAGATAAGGAGAATCACAATGTAAGGCAGATAACTCAGAGACTCTTCGAGCCGAGGAAATAGCCATCAAAAACAGAACTTTCCAAGATAACAACTTGATATCAATGGAATGAAGGGGTTCAAATGGAACGCCTTGAAGAACATTAAGAACTAAGTTTAAGCTCCACGGCGGAGCAACAGACTTAAACACAGGCTTAATCCTAGTTAAAGCCTGACAGAAAGCCTGAACGTCTGGAACTTCAGCCAGACGTTTGTGTAGAAGAATAGACAGAGCAGAAATCTGTCCCTTTAACGAACTAGTAGATAAGCCCTTTTCTAAACCCTCTTGTAGAAAGGACAATATCCTAGGAATCCTAACCTTACTCCATGAGTAACTCTTGGATTCGCACCAACGTAAATATTTACGCCATATATTATGGTAAATTTTTCTGGTAACAGGCTTCCTAGCCTGTATTAAGGTATCAATAACCGACTCCGAGAAACCACGCTTTGATAGAATCAAGCGTTCAATCTCCATGCAGTCAGCCTCAGAGAAATTAGATTTGGATGTTTGAAAGGACCCTGAATTAGAAGGTCCTGTCTCAGAGGCAGAGACCACGGTGGACAGGACGACATGTCCACTAGGTCTGCATACCAGGTCCTGCATGGCCACGCAGGCGCTATCAGAATCACCGAAGCTCTCTCCTGTTTGATCTTGGCAATCAAACGAGGAAGCATTGGGAATGGTGGAAACACATAAGCCATGTTGAAGACCCAAGGGGCTGTCAGAGCATCTATCAGCACCGCTCCCGGGTCCCTGGACCTGGATCCGTAACAAGGAAGCTTGGCGTTCTGACGAGACGCCATGAGATCCAGATCTGGTTTGCCCCAGCGACGAATCAGTTGAGCAAAGCCCTCCGGATGGAGCTCCCACTCTCCCGGATGAAAAGTCTGGCGACTTAGAAAATCCGCCTCCCAGTTCTCCACGCCTGGGATGTAGATCGCTGACAGGTGGCAAGAGTGAGACTCTGCCCAGCGAATTATCTTTGAGACTTCCAACATCGCTAGGGAACTTCTGGTTCCCCCTTGATGGTTGATGTAAGCCACAGTCGTGATGTTGTCCGACTGAAATCTGATGAACCTCAGAGTTGCTAACTGAGGCCAAGCTAGGAGAGCATTGAATATTGCTCTTAACTCCAGAATATTTATTGGGAGTAGTTTCTCCTCCTGAGTCTATAATCCCTGAGCTTTCAGGGAATTCCAGACTGCTCCCCAGCCTAGAAGGCTGGCGTCTGTTGTTACAATCGTCCAATCTGGCCTGCGAAAGGTCATCCCCTTGGACAGATGTGGCCGAGAGAGCCACCATAGAAGAGATTCTCTGGTCTTTTGATCCAGATTTAGTAGGGGGGACAAATCTGAGTAATCCCCGTTCCACTGACTTAGCATGCACAATTGCAGCGGTCTGAGATGCAGGCGCGCAAATGGTATTATGTCCATTGCCGCTACCATTAAGCCGATTACTTCCATGCACTGAGCTACTGACGGGTGTGGAATGGAGTGAAGGACACGGCAAGCATTTAGAAGTTTTAATAACCTGGCCTCTGTCAGGTAAATTTTCATCTCTACAGAATCTATAAGAGTCCCTAGAAAGGGAACTCTTGTAAGTGGTAATAGAGAACTCTTTTCCACGTTCACCTTCCACCCATGCGACCTCAGAAATGCCAGAACTATCTCTGTATGAGACTTGGCAGTTTGAAAACTTGACGCTTGTATCAGAATGTCGTCTAGGTACGGAGTCACCGCTATGCCTCGCGGTCTTAGTACCGCCAGAAGTGATCCTAGAATTTTTGTAAAGATTCTTGGGGCCGTAGCTAATCCGAAGGGAAGAGCTACAAACTGGTAATGCCTGTCTAGGAAGGCAAATCTCAGATACCGGTAATGGTCCTTGTGAATCGGTATGTGAAGGTAGGCATCCTTTAAGTCCACCGTGGTCATGTACTGACCCTCTTGGATCATGGGAAGGATGGTTCGAATAGTTTCCATTTTGAATGATGGAACTCTTAGAAATTTGTTTAGGATTTTTAAGTCCAAGATTGGTCTGAAGGTTCCCTCTTTTTTGGGAACCACAAATAGATTTGAATAGAATCCCTGCCCGTGTTCCGTCCGCGGAACTGGGTGGATTACCCCCATTAGTAAGAGGTCTTGTACACAGCGTAGAAACGCCTCTTTCTTTGTTTGGTTTGCTGATAACCTTGAAAGATGAAATCTCCCCCGTGGAGGAGAAGTTTTGAAGTCCAGGAGATATCCCTGAGATATGATCTCCAACGCCCAGGGATCCTGGACATCTCTTGCCCAAGCCTGGGCGAAGAGAGAAAGTCTGCCCCCCACTAGATCCGTTTCCGGATAGGGGGCCCTCTCTTCATGCTGTCTTGGGGGCAGCAGCAGGTTTCTTGGCCTGCTTGCCCCTGTTCCAGGACTGGTTAACTTTCCAGTCCTGCCTGTAACGAGCAACAGCTCCTTCCTGTTTTGGAGCGGAGGAAGTTGATGCTGCTCCTGCCTTGAAGTTACGAAAGGCACGAAAATTAGACTGTTTGGCCTTTGATTTGGCCCTGTCCTGAGGTAGAGCATGGCCCTTACCTCCCGTAATGTCAGCAATAATTTCTTTCAAGCCGGGCCCGAATAAGGTCTGCCCTTTGAAAGGAATATTAAGCAATTTGGATTTAGAAGTCACGTCAGCTGACCAGGATTTAAGCCACAGCGCTCTGCGCGCTTGAATGGCGAATCCGGAGTTCTTAGCCGTAAGTTTGGTTAAGTGTACGACGGCATCAGAAACAAATGAGTTAGCTAGCTTAAGGGTTTTAAGCTTGTTCATAATTTCATCCAATGGAGCTGTGCGAATGGTCTCTTCCAGAGACTCAAACCAGAATGCCGCCGCAGCAGTAACAGGCGCAATGCATGCAAGGGGTTGTAATATAAAACCTTGTTGAACAAACATTTTCTTAAGGTAACCCTCTAACTTTTTATCCATTGGATCTGAAACAGCACAGCTATCCTCCACCGGGATAGTGGTGCGCTTAGCCAAAGTAGAAACTGCTCCCTCCACCTTAGGGACCGTCTGCCATAAGTCCCGTGTGGTGGCGTCTATTGGAAACATTTTTCTAAATATAGGAGGTGGTGAAAAGGGCACACCGGGTCTATCCCACTCCTTGTTAACAATTTCTGTAAGCCTTTTAGGTATAGGAAAAACGTCAGTACACACCGGTACCGCAAAATATTTATCCAGCCTACATACTTTCTCTGGAATTGCAACCGTGTTACAATTATTCAGAGCCGCTAATACCTCCCCTAGCAATACGCGGAGGTTCTCAAGCTTAAATTTAAAATTTGAAATCTCTGAATCCAGTTTACCCGGATCAGACCCGTCACCCACAGAATGAAGCTCTCCGTCCTCATGTTCTGCAAATTGTGACGCAGTATCAGACATGGCTCTACCATTATCAGCGCGCTCTGTTCTAACTCCAGAGTGATCGCGCTTACCTCTTAATTCTGGCAATTTAGACAGTACTTCTGTCATAACAGTAGCCATGTCTTGCAAAGTGATTTGTATGGGCCGCCCTGATGTACTTGGCGCCACAATATCACGCACCTCCTGAGCGGGAGGCGAAGGTACTGACACGTGAGGAGAGTTAGTCGGCATAACTTCCCCCTCGTTGTCTGGTGATAATTTCTTAACATATAAAGTTTGACTTTTATTTAAAGTGACATCTATACATCGAGTGCACAAATTTCTATTGGGCTCCACATTGGCCTTTAAACATAGTGAACAAAGAGATTCATCTGAGTCAGACATGTTTAAACAAACTAGCAATGAGACTAGCAAACTTGGAAATACTTTTCAAAATTAATTTACAAGCAATATAAAAAACGTTACTGTGCCTTTAAGAAGCACAGAAAAACTAACACAGTTGAAATAACAATGATCAAAAATAGTTATAGCAACCAAATTTTCACAGTAAATGTATTAAGTTAGCAAAGGATTGCACCCACCAGCAAATGAATGATTAACCCCTTAGTACCCAAAAACGGATAACAATTATATAATTAACGTTTTTCTCACAGTCAAATACACTGTCACAGGACTACTGTGACTGATTACCTCCCTCAAAATGGATTTTGAAGACCCCTGAGCTCTCTAGAGACGATCTGGATCATGGAGGATGAAGTAGACAGATTGTGACTGAATTTTTACTGTGTAAAAAAGCGCTAAAATAGGCCCCTCCCACTCATATTACAACAGTGGGGAAGCTCAGAAACTGTTTCTATGCAGAAAACAAAAATGGCCATGTGGTAAAAATCATGCCCTAATAAGTTTTATCACCAAGTACCTCACAAAAACGATTAACAAGCCAGTAAAACGTTTTAAACATACATTTAAAAGTTATGTATTATTATTTACAAGCCTGCTACCAGTCGCTTTTACTGCAGTTAAGGCTCATACATTATTTCAGTATTTACAGTATTTTCAGAGTCAATTCCATTCCTTAGAAAATACATTCAGTGCACACACACACACACACATCAGCCTGATACCAGTCGCTATCGCTGCATTTAAGGCTGAACTTACTTTACAATGGTATCAGCAGTATTTTCTCAGTCAATTCCATTCCTCAGAAAATAAATTACTGCGCATACCTCATTTGTTGCAGGGGAGCCCTGCATGCTATTCCCCTTCTCTGAAGTTACCTTACTCCTCAGATGAGAAACAGCCAGTGGATCTTAGTTACGTCTGCTAAGACCATAGAAAAACCCAGGCAGATTCTTCTTCTAATGCTGCCTGAGAATAAACAGCACACTCCGGTGCCATTTAAAAATAACAAACTTTTGATTGTAGAAATAAACTAAGTTAAAAAAAAAAAACACCACAGATCTCTCACAGCTTCCTTTTTAGTTAGGCTGCAAGAGAATGACTGAGTATGATAGGTGAGGGGAGGAGCTATATAGCAAGCTCTGCTGGGTAATTCTCTTGCAGTTTCCTGTTAGGAAGAGAAATATTCCATAAGTAATGGATGACCCGTGGACTGACTACACTTAACAGGAGAAATACTATAATTATATTATCATTGTACTAACGTGTCTTTATCTGAGTGTACAGGAGCACTGCAGGATGTAACTATGTGTTTAACTCATATGTAGGTATTAAATACACAGTAATATAAATATTGTGATCTAATATAAAATACTATAATTATATTATCATTGTACGAACGTGTCTTTATCTGAGGGTAAGGAGCAGTGCAGGGTGTAACTATGTGTTTAACTCATATGTAGGTATTAAATACACAGTAATATAAATATTGTGATCTAATATAAAATACTATAATTATATTATCATTGTACTAACGTGTCTTTATCTGAGGTTACAGGAGCACTGCAGGGTGTAACTATGTGTTTAACTCATCTGTAGGCATTAAATACACAGTAAAATAAATATTGTGATCTAATATAAAATACTATAATTATATTATCATTGTACTAACGTGTCTTTATCTGAGGGTACAGGAGCACTGCAGGGTGTAACTATGTGTTTAACTCATCTGTAGGTATTACATACACAGTAAATAAATATTGTGATCTAATATAAAATACTATAATTATATTATCATTGTACTAACGTGTCTTTATCTGTAGGTACAGGAGCAGTGCAGGGTGTAACTATGTGTTTAACTCATATGTAGGTATTAAATACACAGTAATATAAATATTGTGATCTAATATAAAATACTATAATTATATTATCATTGTACTAACGTGTCTTTATCTGAGTGTACAGGAGCACTGCAGGATGTAACTATGTGTTTAACTCATATGTAGGTATTAAATACACAGTAATATAAATATTGTGATCTAATATAAAATACTATAATTATATTATCATTGTACTAACGTGTGTCTTTATCTGAGGGTACAGTAGCACTACAGGGTGTAACTATGTGTTTAACTCATCTGTAGGCATTAAATACACAGTAAAATAAATATTGAGATCTAATATATAATACTATAATTATATTATCATTGTACTAACGTGTCTTTATCTGAGGGTATAGGGGCACTGCAGGGTGTAACTATGTGTTTAACTCATCTGTAGGTATTAAATACATAGTAAAATAAATATTGTGATCTAATATAAAATACTATAATTATATTATCATTGTACTAACGTGTCTTTATCTGAGGGTACAGGAGCAGGGTGTAACTATGTGTTTAACTCATATGTAGGTATTAAATACACAGTAATATAAATATTGTGATCTAATATAAAATAGTATAATTATATTATCATTGTACTAACGTGCCTTTATCTGAGGGTACAGGAGCAGGGTGTAACTATGTGTTTAACTCATCTGTAGGCATTAAATACACGGTAAAATAAATATTGTGATCTAATATAAAATACTATAATTATATTATCATTGTACTAACGTGTCTTTATCTGAGGGTACAGGAGCAGGGTGTAACTATGTGTTTAACTCATCTGTAGGCATTAAATACACAGTAAAATAAATATTGTGATCTAATATAAAATACTATAATTATATTATCATTGTACTAACGTGTCTTTATCTGAGGGTACAGGAGCAGGGTGTAACTATGTGTTTAACTCATCTGTAGGCATTAAATACACAGTAAAATAAATATTGTGATCTAATATAAAATACTATAATTATATTATCATTGTACTAACGTGTCTATATCTGAGGGTACAGGAGCAGGGTGTAACTATGTGTTTAACTCATCTGTAGGCATTAAATACACAGTAAAATAAATATTGTGATCTAATATAAAATACTATCATTATATTATCATTGTACTAGCGTGTCTTTATCTGAGGGAACAGGAGCACTGCAGGGTGTAACTATGTGTTTAACTCATCTGTAGGTATTAAATACACAGTAATATAAATATTGTGATCTAATATAAAATACTATAATTATATTATCATTGTACTAGCGTGTCTTTATCTGTGGGTTGTCAAGGTATATGTAAAGATTAATAAATGTATATATATATTTATCATATGAGAGACAAAATCAACATAGAAGTTGAAAAAAGTATGCATCTATTTAGCACTTCATTCTCCTTATCGGTAATTAAAATTTTAACATCAATTGGGGAATGAGGTTAGGTGATCGTAGTTAAAATTTAACCTTTATTGATTTTATTAAAAGAACAGAACACAACAACATAACGTTTAAAAAACACAAAATGATTTAGACCAGTAGAACGTATTATCTGACCACTCCTTGGCGGTACTAGTTTATAATAATGTACCCCTTTTCCCCTTAAATAGAGAAACACAGGGTTAAATTTAAAGTGTGGTGATCTTGTCACCTGATACGTGATGAATGTAGAGATGGAGTTTTAGAGTCTCCTGAGAGAGTGAATTTTTCTATAATTTGATCTGAATTAGTATCACAAACATGTCAGAATTTTGCTGTGGTTATATTTGTAACTTATTCACATAAATGTCAGTATTGCTCAAATATCTATTTTGTGCTTACTATTGTATCAAATCTATTATATTGGGTCATTGAAATCCTAACTGAATTTATGCTGGATATAAATATACACAAGGATATGTGCTTTAGAATTCAACGTCTATCAAAAATGTAGTGAGAAAGAACTGATGTTTATCCTTCTCTTTATTAGAGTTAGTTATAATGGTGGTGATTTTACTATCGATATAATTTCACTCTGAATGGGAAGCAAATATATAGGAATAAATGTGGATAAGGTAACCACAAATTATATAACAATGATTGTCACAAAATGTCTTTTGTCAGTGGCTCATACCGTCCACTGTGCAATACACTTCCCTAGGATCTTTGTTTTTATTAGCAAAGATTTATAGTAAATATCATATTTAGACGATTATCATCAAGGGTAGTATTTGAATGTTAGGTGAGGTTTCACAGTTATGGTAATTATGTCTGATACCTTGTTATGTTCTTGTTATATTTAAATTGCCTTATACCAGCAATCTCACTTGTATTTAGTTTTTAATCTAATAGTAAGCAGCAGATGACACAAACTGGTTTTTAGTGTATTAGTTCACTCATTAACTCAATATCACTCTCAGAGGACAATAAAAGCTTTAATCTTGGCGATATACGCTGAATTATATTTAATGTACTGGAGTTTAATTAAACCACCATGTTGTTGGAAGTACTATCCAAAAAACTCCAATGAGTTATACATTGTAGCTAAATTGTTGCATAAACGCAATGTACCAATATTGGCAATCGTATGTGAACCATATGAAGAGGACTGTTAAACTGACAGCCTGGATAACCACTAAGAACGTTCCTGTTAATACAGTGTGTATGTAAGCACCTATATATATGGCGCTCAAATGTATCTTGGTGGTTAAGATACTTAGTGAAGGCTGATGTCTATTAAAACATTATATTTCATTACAGGTTTACGTGCCAAAGTTGCACATCACGTAATATTGCAATATTATAACGTTATTTAAAGTGAGAGCCACCTGGATGGCACTATTGGAGTATTGGAGTTTGTATGAATAGTTAATACTATGGTCAGTTTGTAAGCCACTTGTCGATAGAGCAAACACTGATTTAACTAAATATCACACATATCTCAGATTCACACCACAGTTAATTTCTATATTGTAACTTGGTACAACGCTATACTGCTATCAGAAGGAGTGCTAACAACTAGTTCTACTATATTTGCTTGTTAACAGCCATATTCTGAATTTAGCGGTCTAAATTATTTGCTAAGTTTAAAATTTTTGTCATCAAACAGCAGCCCTGCCAGTTGGAATCTTGGAAACAGCTAATATTGTCTATATGTCTTAATCTTACCTCATAATTGATTGAGGTTTCACATTGTAAGCACATTTTATTACTTAATAAATAATTTTGCTGTGTTAAAACAATATTATGCTATGTGCCTTTTTTCTTTCCTATGCTTAACATCCTGACTACCACCTGAGGGGACGGAGATTCTCACCACCTGAGGGCATACCACCCTAAAGATCATTCGGAAGGGATAAAGGATTCCTACCACCATTGGAAAGAGATATACACAGACGAAATACAGTCTACATAAACTTTGCCTAAGAGAGTCCAGGATTTTCATTCTCACACGTTCCAGAATCCCAAGAAGGGGACCTCATTCGAGCAAAACATTTTGGATACCCACCAGGGGAGGGACGGAGAAGCCACGTTTTTTTCATCTATAACTGGGCGAATACCTTACCTCATATGATTGAGGTAACAGTTGGTAAGCAGTAAATACTTACTAGACTAATCATTGTGAAGAATCTAATCATTTGGATCTCAGAATCTTACTCTATATCATTTGTGGACTAACATATATGTTTTTGTATGATGTATTAAGTATATTATCATATAGCTGAGCGCCTCTGCACCAATATTGAATTTTGCTCTTTCTATATACATTTCCACAGAGACAGGGGTACTCTGTTTCAATATAGGGGCTGCACGCTACATTCACACGGATATATATATATATATATATATATATATATATATATACTTGGTCTACACAGCTGAGTACTGGTTTTATATATATATATTTTCACATGAAACATTATTGTTGAATTCAAATAACCGTTTTGTGATTTGTAGAATGTCCGAGTCTTTCAATCACAATTGTCTCAAGTCTAATATTAGGCTCCTATCAACCAGTCTCTTACATTGGTCAGGATATAATCCTTCTAAAAGACCTTCTTACTAAATTATCCAAGATCTAGCGCTGGTGATTTCTTTCTTTAAACTCAAATATTTTTGAATTAGTATTAATATTTTAGAATGTAACATATTTTATATTTAATTTTATAGATATGTTTTACGTGTAAAATTTTAGAGTCAACATCATTCTTAACCCTTTCACTTCCGGGAATTTTAGAGAAAAACTTGCTCAGAGTATCAGAACATTTTTACTCTCTCTATTTAAATTGAAATAAAGACTTTTTTTTTTATTTATTTTTTTATTTACCTATGAAATCTATATGGTGTTTTTTTTTTATTTATTTTTTTGCATAAAAAGAGCTTTCAGTGGATAACCGTTTCAACTTGCTATTTATTCACAGAATTATAAAATTATTGTAAATTTACTCACAAAAAAGTAATAAAAGTATATAAAATACTAATTATCACAGGCCCAAAAATCTTTAGATTTCTAAATGTAGAAAAAAAAAATATCAAAAATTGCTCATTGGCATCTCCTGATTAAGATGAGATCACACATTTATATTTTTTGCATTGTTTTTAAAAATGTAAGGTTTTTTTATAAGCAGCTATGTATACCACATTATAAAATGATGCAATGGGTTACTCTCCTTTGGTACAGCAGAACTGCCCAAATTCTCAAAATTAACCCCCAAAACTATATATATTTGTAAAGTAGACAACCCAAGGTATTGATCTGGGGCCATTTTGGAATATTGCATGAAAGCATTTGGCAGTCAGATATATTTAAAATATGATCATATTAAAAAAAATTCTTAAAAATGATTTACATATAACTTGTGCAGTCATAAGGCAAATGGTTGCAAAAGCTTCTCTAGGATCCCCTGTGTTCAGAATGAGCAAACATGTATGTTTTTACTTTGATTTTGGTAATCAGAAGGCCACTAATTGCACCCGTGCACCGCACTTCCGAAAGAGGATTTTTAGACACATTATGACAAAGAGTGCCAGGCCCATTTGGAATAACAACGGCTCAAATTTTCAAAATTAACCCCCAAATTATATATATATATATATATATATATATATATATATATATATATATATATATATAGACAACCCAAGGTATTGATCTAGGCCCATTTTTGGCATATTTCATGTGACCAATTTGCAGTCAGATGTGCACCAGATGTTACACAGAACAAGTGCAAAGTCATAAGACAAATGCTTGCAGAAGCTTCTGTAGGATCCCCTGTGTTCAGAATTAGCAGACATGTATGGGTTTGTCATTGGTTTTAGTAATTAAAAGGCAGCTAATTGCAGCTGTGAATCACAACTCTGAAACGGGATTTTTTAGATATGTTCAGGAAAAGGGTTAATGGTTTATTTTCTATTGCATAACTGCCAAAATAAACTGTATATATTTTAAGAACAGAAAATCTAGGCCCATTTTGGTATACTTCATGCTAACAGCTGGCAGTCAGATAAATGCCTAATGCAATCATTTAGAAAAATAAAGAAAAGATTATTTTCACATACATTGTAGTTCTCACTGACATTCACAGAAAATATGTACAGTGAAATTTTCAAATTATTTTAAAATCTTTTTTACAGTCCCTTTTTTTTCAGGAATAGCAGTCATGCCTGGGATTGTCATTGGTTTTGCTAATTAGAAGGCTGCTAATTGTAGATGTGAATCACAGTTCTGAAAGGGGATTTTAGACACGTTGTGACAATCGCTCCAGGGCCCATTTGGTATCACAGCTCTGAAAGTGGATTTTTAGAAATGTTTGGGTAAAGGGTCATAGAAGGCAGATAATTGCAGCTGTGCACCTCAGTTCTGAAAGTGGATTTTGGTGAAAGGGTTAATCTCTTGTTTACTCTGGCATAACTGACAGTATTAAATTATGTAATTTTTATGCAACCAGCCATCAGTATTTATGGCAAGTGTGAAAATATATACAGTGGATATAAAAAGTCTACACACCCCTGTTAAAATGTCAGTTTTCTGTGATGTAAAAAAATGAGACAAAGATAAATCATTACAGAACTTTTTCCACCTTTAATGTGACCTATAAACTGTACAACTCAATTGAAAAACAAACTGAAATCTTTTAGGTGGAGGGAAGTAAAAATAAAAAACTAAAATAATATGGTTGCATAAGTGTGAACACCCTTAAACTAATACTTTATTGAAGCACCTTTTGATTTTATTACAGCACTCAGTCTTTTTGGGTATGAGTCTATCAGCATGGCACATCTTGACTTGGCAAGATTTGCCCACTCTTCTTTGCAAAAACAATCCAAATCTGTCAGATTGTGAGGGCATCTCCTGTGCACAGCTCTCTGCAGATCACCCCACAGATTTTCGATCGGATTCAGGTCTGGGCTCTGGCTGGGCCATTCTAAAACTTTAATCTTCTTCTGGTGAAGCCATTCCTTTGTTGATTTGGATGTATGCTTTGGGTCATTGTCCTAATGAAAGATGAAGTTCCTCTTTATGTTCAGCTTTCTAGCAGAAGCCTAAAGGTTTTGTGCCAATATTGTCTGGTATTTGGAACTGTTTATAATTCCCTCTACCTTGACTAAGGCCCCAGTTCCAGCTGACAAAAAACAGCAACAAAGCATGATGCTGCCACCACTATGCTTCACCGTGGGTATGGTGTTCTTTTGGTGATGTGCAGAACATATCTTTTGGAAATATGGCCAAAAAGTTCAACTTGGTTTCATCAGATCATAACACCTTTTCACGCATGCTTTTGGGAGACTTCAGATGTGTTTTTGCAAAATTTAGCCAGGCTTGGATGTTTTTCTTGGTAAGAAAAGGCTTCCGTCTTGCCACTCCACCCCATAGCCCAGACATATGAAGAATACGGGAGATTGTTGTCACATGTACCACACAGCCAGTACTTTCCAGATATTCCTGCAGCTCCTTTAATATTGCTGTAGACTTCTTGGCAGCCTCCTAGACCAGTTTTCTTCTCATCTTTTAATCAATTTTGGAGGGATGTCCAGTTCTTGGTAATGTCACTGTTGCGCCATATTTTCTCCACTTGATGATGACTGTCTTCACTGTGTTCCATGGTATATCTAATGCCTTGGAAATTCTTTTGTACCCTTCTCCTGACTGATACCTTTTAACAATGAGATCCCTCTGATTCTTTGGGAGATCTCTGCGGGCCTTGGCTTTTGCTGTAGGATTCAACTAAGAAAATGTAAGGAAAGACCTACTAGAACAGCTGAACTTTATTTGGGGTTAATCAGAGGCACTTTAAATGATGGCAGGTGTGTACTGACTCCTATTTAACATGATTTTGAATGTGATTGCTTAATTCTGAACACAGATACATCCCCAGTTATGCAACCACATTATTTTAGGTTTTTTTGTTTACTTACCTCCTCCTAAAATATTTTAGTTTGTTTTTCAATTGAGTTGTACAGTTTATAGATCACATTAAAAGTGGAAAAGGTTCTGAAATGATTTATCTTTGTCTCATTTATTTACATCACAGAAACCTGACATTTTAACAGGGGTGTGTAGACTTTTTATATCCACTGTATGTGTATGTATGTGTATATATATATACTGTATGTGTATGTATGTATATATATATATATATATATATATATATATATATATATGTATATATATATATATATATCATAGAAGGAATAAGCACTAATATTAAGAATATAAAAAAAATGAAAAGGGGGAAAAGTGCTTGAGACTGAGGTATACTACTACCATAATACTTCCAAAATATTATAAATACAAAATAATGTCCCCGCACTAATGATCAACCATGGTAAATGCAAGCAAACCATAGATACAAGAATGTGGCATCAAAAAAATAAAAACAATTTAATCAAGAAAAAACAAATCTCTAAATCCAATACATGATCTGACATAGATACATACAAAACAAACATAGAACAAAAAGAATACTGGGCGTCCCCAGTTAACTAGAAATTGCAAAGTCAGTCCAGACTGTAGTGAAAATATATAAGCGTATAAGCAGTGCAAAAGCTGCAGCAGGATTTATAAAAGGCAATAGAAGAGTTGGATGCAAGCAGTAATATGAGGCAGTTCATGTATATATATCCACATGCTATATCACAATTTGTAGCAAATTGAAGATGATAAGGCAATGCATGCAAAGTAACAATTTGGTAGCAACTTGAAAGAAGTATGAAGCAATTCATACAGTATAATTCTTGCCCATGGCAGAGTAATAAGCAGCGTGATAAGCAGCAAAGTATAAACGTATGGGTGAACAGTTCCTGTCATGCATCTGCCTAATATCAGGATATACTGGTGGTGTTCTAAAGTGATGAACCATGTGTGTACGAAGGATTCTAACAACACCGGCACTCCAGGACCGAAGTCCGCCAGTGGAACACAGGAAAATGCACTTCAATTACGCTCAGTGAGCGATCTCACCCAATCCATCCGGAATACAGGGTAGCTAGGCAATAGTCCCGCTGGTATACACACTTATCTGGAAATCCAACACCACAGTGATGAAGAAATAAAGTGAGTAGTTTCAAACAAGCCCGCTTGCATCAAATTCAGTCTGGCGTCTGAAGTCACAACAGGCAGGCGACGAGCGTTTCGGGCCTGCCCTTCAACTTGGCCTGTCATTCCAAGAAAGCCTCCTTCCTTTAAGGTTAGTAGAACCACGCCTCCTTGACGTCACAGCCATAGGATAGCATTTTTTCAATGTAACATGTTCACAAGCGGATACATAATGCAAAAGGTGCAATGTATACATGTTAACAATATCGCTAAATAAATGGCTGTAATTTGAAATATATAAATAAACACATTAAAGATAAAGAAGAAAATAACAAAAGCAAGGGGAGAAATAATATTAAATTGTGGCAACATTAGAGATTTTTCTACAAGATAATAGACTATATGGCAAAAAGAAAAAAATTATGACAACTTATTAATGTAGCTCTGAAAAATCTTCAAAAAATGCGCCCCAGAAGTAGCAAAACAGATACCATTAAACATAAGGTACAATATACAATAACTAAATCGGGCGTGAAAAAATTCATATTGCAATATTTTTCAAAAATAATAATAGACATAATAAATTCAATTATTTTATTTAGAAAAAAAGAGGAACCAGAGTTGACTCGACTTCACAAATGAATCAACACAATTCCAGAATAAATATGTGTCGATAGAGCACAGTCACTATATAAACGTACCCCAAGTGATTTCCCTATTTAAACCATAGGGAGTCATAAAATACAATTTCTGGATCCATAATGCTTCTTTCTCAAATAACAGTTTTTGTCTATTCCCACCCCTCCTCAAAGGACCTACACTATCTACAACCTGGAATTTCAACGGACTTTTATTGTGTCCTAATAGTGTGAAATGGTGAGCTACAGGGGCCGAAGGGTCCAATTTACCTATGGCTGTTTTGTGTTGTTTAATCCTTTCTTTTATGGCTTTGGTGGTCTCACCAACATAGGCCAGACCACATGGACATTTAATTACGTAAACCACAAATTGTGATTCACATGTATAATGACCCTTGATAGGAAAACGTTTACCAGATCTTGGATGGGTAACAGTATTTCCTGATTGAATTGATTCGGGCCCACATCAGCCTTAACTAGAGTATCTCTTAAGTTACGATTTCTTTTATATGCGAAAAGGGGAAAATCTTTGAAAGTGTCAGCTAAAATCCTATCTTCAGATAACAGAGACCAGTGTTTTTTAAACACTTTCTTCAAAGGCTGAATGTGGTACCCAAAGGGCACTACAAATGGAATTCTATCATTAGGCGTTTTCTTTCTAACTTGTTTCTTAATTAGTTGTTCACGAAGAATAAGATCTACTTTCAGCTTATGTGTCTCCAATAGTTCTAGTGGATAACCCCTAGTTTCAAACCTTAAAAAGAAATTGTTAAATTGCTCATTCAACCGTGTTTCATCGTTGATGATCCTCTTAGCTCTCAAAAGTTGACTGAAAAGAAGGCTCCAGATCCTTTGTGGGGGATGAAAGCTGGTAAATACCAGAAGATTATTCCTATCCATCTGTTTTCTGAATACATCTGTTGACAAGAGACCATTTCTCAATGATACCGTAGTATCCAAGAAGTTTTGAGTACATGGATCATATTCCATGGTAAATTGGAGATTAGAATCAAAAGTGTTTAACTCTTCAAAAAAAGATAATAGAGAGTTAACATCACCTGTCCAGATCATAAAGACATCATCAATATACCTTTTTCCTGTTGTGACGTCAGACACCAGACTGAATTAGATGCAAGCGGGCTTGTTTGAAACTACTCACTTTATTTCTTCATCACTGTGGTGTTGGATTTCCAAATAAGTGTGTATACCAGCGGGACTATTGCCTAGCTACCCTGTATTCCGGATGGATTGGGTGAGATCACTCACTGAGCGTAATTGAAGTGCATTTTCCTGTGTTCCACTGGCGGACTTCGGTCCTGGAGTGCCGGTGTTGTTAGAATCCTTCATACACACATGGTCCATCACTTTAGAACACCACCAGTATATCCTGATATTAAGCAGATGCATGACAGGTACTGTTCACCCATACATTTATACTTTGCTGCTTATCACGCTGCTTATTACTCTGCCATGGGCAAGAATTATACTGCATGAATTGCTTCATACTTCTTTCAAGTTGCTACCAAATTGTTACTTTGCATGCATTGCCTTATCATCTTCAAGTTGCTACAAATTGTGATATAGCATGTGGATATACAGTATATGCATGAACTGCCTCATATTACTGCTTGCATCCAACTCTTCTATTGCCTTTTAGAAATCCTGCTGCAGCTTTCGCACTGCTTATAAGCTTATATATTTTCACTACAGTCTGGACTGACTTTGCAATTTCTAGTTAACTGGGGATGCCCAGTATTCTTTTTGTTCTATGTTTGTTTTGTATGTATCTATGTCACATCATGTATTGGATTTAGAGATTTGTTTTTTCTTGATTCCACATTCTTGTATCTATGGTTTGCTTGTATTTACCATGGTTGATCATCAGTGCGGGGATATTATTTTGTATATATATATATATATATATATATATATATATATATATATATATATATATAATACCATAACACGCTTTTAGAGGAGATATATTTGTTTAAATTGTAATCTACCTTTGAAAAACATTAGGGATTTGTAACTCAAATATTTTTAGATAGGGTATATACTTCAGCAAATAATTTGTTAAAATAATGAATTAGTGGTCTTATTTGATATAATCTGTCATAATATGGGTCAGTGAAAGGTAGGGCCTGTGTGTTATAGGTAAAGTGTAGGAAACTGTGTAAGGTTTCATACCTTGATCTGGGCATTACTGCTGGGAACTGAGGTGTTGAAAATACAGGGTGGGTAGACCAATATGATTTTATTCTTGGCTTGTGTTTGATGCCCATAGTAAGAGTGAGTCCTCAATTTCATTTTAACAATATTTGTTGGGATCCAATTATCTGTAGGGGATTTCTGGGCCAAGCCCTGCTCTGCATAAAGGTTGGTCTGGGAAACCATTTCTTACAAAATAGCATCTGAAAAAAAGTCTGCTGGATTGAAATTGGTGAGGTCTACATTGATACCAGCAGACTTGGTAAAATTGGGAATTTCATGGCTATAAAAATGAGGGGGATTACAAATTAAATTGTTACCTTGAGACTCTGTAACTTGTACTTGTGGAGATTGGGATTTTGTTTATTGGGGGGGATATGGGGCTCAGCATCAGTGCCACTTGTTTTCTCGCTTTCTGAATGAAGATGGTAATTCTGATTTAGAGGGATCAATATCAGCGTCTGTATCATTTATAATGCGTGGAAGAGGGAAGAGAGCACCAACACAAGAAGGCTGAGGTGGATGTAGTAAAAGACTAAAATTTAATTATAACTTCAATTTTAAAATCAGTCGCAATGTCTAACAAATGTTAAAAAACTTCATGGATCCATGATACATATATAAACAGTTAAATACAATACAATATAGTATTCACAATGAGGTAGTCAAAGGATAAAACACTTCGTGGCAATGTACAGATGTGTTACAAATGGATGCTGACATACAATGTATAAAGTGCTTATCTTTGTATGATGGTGTTCCTATAAAGTGCCTTCAAAGAGAAATCCTCACTCTCTGATAGAGGAGGGCTGATAGTGTTACAGGTGGTAAAAAGTATTTCTTGGTAGTGTTGAATCCGTGTGTTAGAGTGACAAATCCGAGTGTTCAAATAAATGGGAAATAGCAAAGTTCCAATAAAAGATTCCAATAGAAAGTTCCAATAAAAATAGTGATATATAAAAATAGTGATAAATAAAAATCTTTTGAGTGGCTTAAGAAGTAAAAGTAAAGCCGAAAAAAGTGTAAAAAGTTTCAAAAAAAAAAATAAATCCAAAAAAAGTGGAAAAAATGTGACTGTGGAAAAGTGTGTCTTATTTCCCAAACTATTTGGAGGGTGTCCCAATGCAAATAAAAAGAGTGTGTGCTTTGGGAGGAAATGAAACTGAACTTCTGGTGTATCCTAATAGTAAAGTTCCAAAGGTGTATTCCTGAAACCTGTGGAAAACAAAAAATACAATAGTGCAATAGAGTTTTAAACACCTTATTAGGGTATTGGAAATAGGCTTAGCAGTGGTATGTCGACGCGTTTCGGCCTCTCACAGGCCTTTCTCAAGACTCAAGATCTCATTTATAATGTTTATACCTCCTCAACATTACACAATCTTTTTGCCCTTTTGGCATATCTAAGGTATATATCTTGCCGCAAGAAAAAAACAAAATCTGGTAGTATAATATAGTACAGATTATTAATAATTCCACTAAAAACTATAAAAACTTTACAAAAAAAAAATTTACCAAGCTTATTTTTTTTTCCTTTCTTCCCTTAGTGGGTCACCCAATTACTGGCTGATAACAGGAAATGACGTGATTCCCACTGCTTAGAAAAAATAAGAAGATATACTGTATATATATATATATATATATATGTTGGGTTATTGATGGATTGTAAATAGCTGTCAGAAAAGCTTTTCTGCCACAGAGTAAGGATCCTGGGCAGTTGTCAGGTAGGAATAGTAACTTTATTTTTGTTACATTTTAGCCTATGAAATCACTGCAATAACCTATTGCAGTGACCACATGACAAGGAACCCCTATTACTGGTTCATTGTGTTTCTATACACTCCCCCTGCCTAGAAATATAAAATAATAATAAGCGCTTGACAAATCTGTTTACAAATTAGGAGCCAGTAAGAATATTTAGGAGCAAGGCATATTTTTAGGAGCCAGACAGCTGGATTTGTATATAGATATATAGAGAACAACCCAAAAAGTTAGGAGCCAGGGGTAAAATTCTCGGAGCCAGTGGCTCCCAGGCTCCAGGGTTTGTTGAGCCCATAATTTATAAAAAAAAATTCCAGGAGTGATCATCTCCCCCTATATTTATTTAGATTGTGTATGCCCCTTTCCCTTCAAACCCACTGTGCCATAGTTTAGGGGTCTCCCTCCTCCTATATTTTTATTTGGCCGCATAGGCCTGATCTCTAATGATCCCTTCCTCTCAATTTTCTGTAGTGTAGGGTCCCTCCTTGTACCTTTCATTCCCACTGCCTTCCCAAGCTGTGCCACCCACCCGCCTCCTGCCGGCACCTGCGGTGATCGTTACAGACGGTGACGCACAATGTCACTGTCTGTAATGATCAGGCATCTGCCCTCATATGGAACCGGAGCATCGATCGCGCTCCGGTTCCATATTCGAGCAGATGTCTGGAGCTCAGGAGCTCTAGCTCTCGGCTGTAACTTAACAGCCGAGACTGCTGGAGCTTCCTGTACCTCACAACGTATATATACGTTGCATTGGGTGAAGGGGTTAAATATTCATATGATTTTATTGCATTTGTGCTTTACATCATTAAAAGTGATTTACATATGTAAAACTAATCATAAAAAGGCATTTAACCCGTTTAGGTATAATAAAGGAACCTGAAAACGTAAGTCCATTAACGACCTTGTATAACAAACTAAAAGTCATAATGTAAACTGAGTGCAATTTATCATTTTTCAGCTGTCTTTGGCTTGATCTGTGTCAATATTTAGTGAGTATTAATCTAAAAAAAAAAGCAGAATGGTGTTAACTTGCAGTCACTGTAATCACTATTGGTCAGCAGAAAATTATTAACATCAGCAATAAAAACTTGTAAGTATTAGAGGAGGTAAAGGTTTTCTTTAGACTTTCTTTAACGGCAACATAACCAGATACTCCTATAGCAAACAGTACCCAGAATTACTAAATATTGTACTGAGCTCAAAAACAGAATAAGCAGCAACTGACTGACACCATAAGGCAGGAGAGGCCCTGACCTGCAGAGCTTACACTCTATACATAACATAGCACAGTGACCCTCTCCTCACATACTCACAGAGACTTATCATACAGGGATAATATAGATCTCACAGTGACAATAAGCAGTGACTGACACCATAAGGCAGGAGAGGCCCTGACCTGCAGAGCTTACACTCTATACATAACATAGCACAGTGACCCTCTCCTCACATACTCACACAGACTTATCATACAGGGATAATATACATCTCACAGTGACAATAAGCAGTGACTGACACCATAAGGCAGGAGAGGCCCTGACCTGCAGAGCTTACACTCTATACATAACATAGCACAGTGACCCTCTCCTCACATACTCACACAGACTTATCATACAGGGATAATATAGATCTTACAGTGACAATAAGTAGTGACTGACGCCATAAGGCAGGAGAGGCCCTGACCTGCAGAGCTTACACTCTATACATAACATAGCACAGTGACCCTCTCCTCACATACTCACACAGACTTATCATACAGGGATAATATAGATCTCACAGTGACAATAAGCAGCAACTGACTGACACCATAAGGCAGGAGAGGCCCTGACCTGCAGAGCTTACACTCTATACATAACATAGCACAGTGACCCTCTCCACACATACTCACACAGACTTATCATACAGGGATAATATAGATCTCACAGTGACAATAAGCAGTGACTGACACCATAAGGCAGGAGAGGCCCTGACCTGCAGAGCTTACACTCTATACATAACATAGCACAGTGACCCTCTCCTCACATACTCACACAGACTTATCATACAGGGATAATATAGATCTCACAGTGACAATAAGCAGTGACTGACACCATAAGGCAGGAGAGACCCTGACCTGCAGAGCTTACACTCTATACATAACATAGCACAGTGACCCTCTCCTCACATACTCACACAGACTTATCATACAGGGATAATATAGATCTCACAGTGACAATAAGCAGTGACTGACACCATAAGCAGGAGAGGCCCTGACCTGCAGAGCTTACACTCTATACATACATAACATAGCACAGTGACCCTCTCCTCACATACTCACACAGACTTATCATACAGGGATAAAATAGATCTCACAGTGACAATAAACAGCAAGTAACTGACACCATAAGGCAGGTAAGGCCCTGACCTGCAGAGCTTACACTCTATACATAACATAGCACAGTGACCCTCTCCTCACATACTCACACAGACTTATCATACAAGGATAATATAGATCTCACAGTGACAATAAACAGTGACTGACACCATAAGGCAGGAGAGGCCTTGACCTGCAGAGCTTACACTCTATACATACATAACATAGCACAGTGACCCTCTCCTCACATACTCACAAAGACTTATCATACAGGGATAATATAGATCTTACAGTGACAATAAGCAGTGACTGACACCATAAGGCAGGAGAGGCCCTGACCTGCAGATCCTACACTCTATACATACATAACATAGCACAGTGACCCTCTCCTCACATACTCACACAGACTTATCATACAGGGATAATATAGATCTCACAGTGACAATAAGCAGTGACTGACACCATAAGGCAGGAGAGGCCCTGACCTGCAGAGCTTACACTCTATACATAACAGCACAGTGACCCTCTCCTCACATACTCACACAGACTTATCATACAGGGATAATATAGATCTCACAGTGACAATAAGCAGCAAGTGACTGACACCATAAGGCAGGAGAGGCCCTGACCTGCAGAGCTTACACTCTATACATACATAACATAGCACAGTGACCCTCTCCTCACATACTCACACAGACTTATCATACAGGGATAATATAGATCTCACAGTGACAATAAACAGCAAGTGACTGACACCATAAGGCAGGTAAGGCCCTGACCTGCAGAGCTTACACTCTATACATAACATAGCACAGTGACCCTCTCCTCACATACTCACACAGACTTATCATACAGGGATAATATAGATCTCACAGTGACAATAAGCAGTGACTGACACCATAAGGCAGGAGAGACCCTGACCTGCAGAGCTTACACTCTATACATAACATAGCACAGTGACCCTCTCCTCACATACTCACACAGACTTATCATACAGGGATAATATAGATCTCACAGTGACAATAAGCAGCAAGTGACTGACACCAGGGACGTGCAGTCATAGGAGGCATGGCCTCCCCTGCCATATGGGCCCAAAGTTTATTTAAATTGAATTAAAAAGAAGAAAAAAAATTGTTGTAAAAAAAAAAATCCCCCCCCCCATGTTACGCTAATGGTACTGCTCCGTTGCGCAACATGGCTGCATTGCCTTGCATTACTATATTCAGAGTAGACTGGAGCATTAGAGCGACACACACTGGCAGACCATACTAAATAATGGCATTTTTTTCCTCCCAATGTTACGCTATGGAGAGGCACTGTATTTTTGTACCTCTCCTTTGCGTAACATGGGTGCATTTCTACTATCCAGCAGCGGAGCATTACCACGCCACCAACTGGCTAAGACTGGCTGAGCGAAAGGCCAATGGGGGAGAAATGGTCCAATAGGAGGCATTCCTCGTAATGCCTCCTAGCGAGGGAGCCAATCAGAGATGGACATATTCTCCTGGTGATTGACAGCACCAGGAGAACGTGACCGGCGTTGATTGGCTCCCCGCGCATGTGCAAGGGAGCAGGATACTGTGCGCGGTACTGGTGGCAAAAGTGAAGAAGACTGCTGCCACCTGTGACGGCCACAACTGTCTTGTGCTGCCCAGCCCTACTATACCGGACCAGTAAGGCTTTTTGAGTAGTTAGAGATCCCCTGGCTTGGCCTGGCTTAAAGGTAGTCTGCCTTTTTATTTACAGTCAGGGTCGTTTTTAGGGGCGGGCAACCGAGGCGCAACAAGCCACACATAATTCTCCAACTGCTCACAACATGACATCTGTATCATTCATATGCTGGGACATATCATTCTCTACTACTTATAACTACATCTCCCATCATGCCGCAAAGCTCAAAAACAGTTGTCCGGCTCTAGGTGACATCATTGAGGTGCGTGTGCACTGTGCTGGGCCATTTGTTTCTGCAGTGCTTTATTGTGAGGGAAGGTGAGGGAGCTCAGCCTGGACACACACACAGCCTAGGGAGCTACTAAGCCCTCTGTGCAAGGTAAATCTTAACCCACATTATGGAACTTGTGATGTTTCACAGGCACCACTAGTTCAGTTGTTTAAACTTTAATACCGTCAAATATCACACCTCTCTACTTTACTGACTGCAGGGTGGAACAGGCAGCCTTATGTCACTTCCTATCCACTTACCCCTTCCTTATCTCATTTTTTCTACACACAGTACTGCTAACCAGCACCTGGTAATATAGAAAGAATAGAAAAAAACGAACAGCGGTCATTAATCGGCCCGCGGGCCACATGTTGGACACCAAATGTGGGGGAATACAAAACTTCCAAAAAAGCTTGTATAAACCTGTAATTACTAAGAAAAAAATAGATCAGCATGAAGAGGGGATTATCTGGTCACATCAGAAGCTGGGTATGAGGGCATTATAACTGCAAATGATTATATTAACCCCTTCACTTACAGGTAATATATAAAATCATTGCTACTCTTTTTTTTTGTCCTCTGAGTCTTTACTGATATAAATATATATGTATGGCTCCTAGACTGCAAATTTATCAAGCCCTGCAGCAGAACAGAATGAATGTGTGCTACCTTCAGGGGGCACTTTTTGACCATTATCAATGGCATAAGGGCAAGTACTGGACTGGTGTATTTCCTGGCCAAGAAAACAAGATGTGATGTTAGTTGTTTGGGGTGGAGGAGCAATGCTGTATTCCAGGGATTATATTTGGTGTAGTCCCTCACACCATGTCCTGGCTGGCACCTAGTGCTGATTAAAGGGACAGTCAAGTATAAATTAAACTTTCATTATTCAGATAGGACTTTTAATTTTAATTGACTTTCTAATTTACTTTTATCATCAAATTTGCTTTTTTCTCTTGGTATTCTTAGTTTAAACTAAACATAGGTATGCTCAAATGCTAATTTCTAAGCCTTTGAGGGCTGCCTCTTATCACATTCTTTTAAATCTCTTTTCAACACAAAGAGACAGAAAGTACACGTGGGCTATATAGATAACACTGTGTTCAGGCACAGAAAGTTATTTAAGATCTAGCACAATACAATGCTAAATTTAAGACAATAGATAATAAACAGTCACAGTCATGTGATCAGGGGGCTGGAAGAAGGTTCCTAGATACAAGGTAATCACAGAGGTAAAAAGTGTATTAATATAACAGTGTTGGTTATGCAAAACTGGGGAATGAGTAATAAAGGGATTAGCTATCTTTTAAAGCAATAACAATTCTATGGTTGACTGTCCCTTTAACTGTTTCTTGTCTTAGCTGTTTTAGGAGAGGGTTGGTAGGCTGGTGTATGGCATCTTTATTGTGACAAGCCTGCAGGATCCTATAGGTATAATCGAACTCTCAGATTTAGCAAAGGTGACTCAAAGATACATAACTTGAAAAACCTCTTAAGTAGGTTATCTGGTGTCCTTTGCTATGGTAAGCCAGATACCAAGTGTAAATGTGCTGCTTCGTGTGTCTAATCAATTTCTACATAACAAGGTCTGACAAACTTTATATCAGGACTCAGTCAAGAACCAACATTTATTAATGCCACATTGTAAGAGCAAGTTTGGTAACAGCATTTACATTGCACTGCTGTATATGCAAGAACATGGCATACAGAGTATTACTTTCAACTTTTCAAGGCACTCACTGTACTGTATGGTACAGTGAGTGCCGCTCTCCTCACATACTCACACAGACTTATCATACAGGGATAATATAGATCTCACAGTAACAATAAGCAGTGACTGATACCATAAGGCAGGAGAGGCCCTGACCTGCAGAGCTTACACTCTATACATAACATAGCACAGTGACCCTCTCCTCACATAATCACACAGACTTATCATACAGGGATAATATAGATCTCACAGTAACAATAAGCAGTGACTGACACCATAAGGCAGGAGAGACCCTGACCTGCAGAGCTTACACTCTATACATACATAACATAGCACAGTGACCCTCTCCTCACATACTCATACAGACTTATCATACAGGGATAATATAGATCTCACAGTGACAATAAGCAGCAAGTGACTGACACCATAAGGCAGGAGAGGCCCTGACCTGCAGAGCTTACACTCTATACATAACATAGCACAGTGACCCTCTCCTCACATACTCACACAGACTTATCATACAGGGATAATATAGATCTCACAGTGACAATAAGCAGTGACTGACACCATAAGGCAAGAGAGGCCCTGACCTGCAGAGCTTACACTCTATACATAACATAGCACAGTGACCTTCTCCTCACATACTCACACAGACTTATTATACAGGGATAATATAGATCTCACAGTGACAATAAGCAGTGACTGACACCATAAGGCAGGAGAGGCCCTGACCTGCAGAGCTTACACTCTATACATACATAACATAGCACAGTGACCCTCTCCTCACATACTCACACAGTCTTATCATACAGGGATAATATAGATCTCACAGTAACAATAAGCAGCAAGTGACTGACACCATAAGGCAGGAGAGGCCCTGACCTGCAGAGCTTACACTCTATACATAACATAGCACAGTGACCCTCTCCTCACATACTCACACAGACTTATCATACAGGGATAATATAAATCTCACAGTGACATTAAGCAGTGACTGACACCATAAGGCAGGAGAGGCCCTGACCTGCAGAGCTTACACTCTATACATAACATAGCACAGTGACCCTCTCCTCACATACTCACACAGACTTATGATATAGGGATAATATAGATCTCACAGTGACAATAGGCAGTGACTGACACCATAAGGCAGGAGAGGCCCTGACCTGCAGAGCTTACACTCTATACATAACAGCACAGTGACCCTCTCCTCACATACTCACACAGACTTATCATACAGGGATAATGTAGATCTCACAGTGACAATAAGCAGCAAGTGACTGACACCATAAGGCAGGAGAGGCCCTGACCTGCAGAGTTTACACTCTATACATACATGAAAGTCTGATTAGTCTAGGAGTTATGTCAAACAGTGCTAGCCTAACCCACTATTCACACTCCTCACAAAGTGTGAAACAAATTAATGCACAAACAAGAAAAAAAGGGTGTGGGAAGCGCCAAAAAAGGCAGACTGTCAACGCCAATTCTCAAAAAAATATATATCAGCCAATCGGAATTAAGGTTGAAAAAAATCCTATTGGCTGTTGCAATCAGCCAATAAGATTGAGCTTTCATCCTATTGGCTGATCCAATCAGCCAATAGGATTGAGCTCGCATTCTATTGGCTGATTGGAATAGCCAATAGAATGTGAGCTCAATCCTATTGGCTGATTGCAACAGCCAATAGGAATTTTTCAACCTTAATTCCGATTGGCTGATAGAATTCTATCAGCCAATCGGAATTTAAGGGACGCCATCTTGGATGACGTCATTTAAAGGAACCTTCATTCCGAAGAAGACATTGCAAAAAGAAGATGCTTGAATATGGAGCCGTTCCACGCCAGATGGATGAAGATATAAGATGCCGTCTGGGTGAAGACTTCTGCGGGCTTGGATGAAGACTTTGGCCGCTTGGATGAAGACTTCTGCCGGCTTCGATGAGGACTTCTGCCGCTTCGTTGAGGATGGATGTCGGCTCTTCAAAAACTGTAAGTGGATCTTTGGAGGTTAGTGTTAGGATTTTTTAAGGGTTTATTGGGTGGGTTTTATTTTTAGATTAGGGTTTGGGCTTTTGAAAATGAGCTAAATGCCCTTTTAAGGGCAAAGCCCATACAAATGCCCTTTTCAGGGCAATGGGGAGCTTAGGTTTTTTTAGTTAGGGTTTTATTTGGGGGTTGGTTGTGTGGGTGGTGGGTTTTACTGTTGGGGGGGTATTTGTATTTTTTATTTACAGGTAAAACAGCTGATTTCTTTGGGGCAATGCCCTGCAAAAGGCCCTTTTAAGGGCCATTGGTAGTTTATTGTAGGTTAGGGTTTTTTTTATTTTGGGGGGGGGGCTTTTTTATTTTCATAGGGCTCTTAGATTAGGTGTAATTAGTTTAAATATATGATAATTTATTTTTTATTTTGTGTAACTTAGTGTTTATTTTTTTTGTAACTTAGTGTTTGTTATTTTGTGTAACTTAGTTGTTAGTTTTTTGTAACTTTGTAATTTTTAATTGTAGATTTAAATAATTTGAGTAGGGTTAGGTGTTTAAATATATAATATAGTTAATTTAATTTGTAGTTTAATTTAATTTTAGTATAACAGTTAGGGTAGATTAATTATTAGTTTAATATAGTTTAATGTAATTTTAGTCTAATAGTTAGGATAGGTTAATTAATAGGTTCAAAAAGATATAGCCAAGGTAGATAGAAAAAGCCTATTCGAAAAACCAGCAAGTAAAAACAAACAAAAATGAAAAAATGGCCTAAATTTTGTCACAAAATATTCAAATCAATTCTATAAGATCTGTGATATAAGAAAGTATCTTCCCATTTTGTATGGGGATGATACAGGGAGTGCAGAATTATTAGGCAAATGAGTATTTTGACCACATCATCCTCTTTATGCATGTTGTCTTACTCCAAGCTGTATAGGCTCGAAAGCCTACTACCAATTAAGCATATTAGGTGATGTGCATCTCTGTAATGAGAAGGGGTGTGGTCTAATGACATCAACACCCTATATCAGGTGTGCATAATTATTAGGCAACTTCCTTTCCTTTGGCAAAATGGGTCAAAAGAAGGACTTGACAGGCTCAGAAAAGTAAAAAATAGTGAGATATCTTGCAGAGGGATGCAGCACTCTTAAAATTGCAAAGCTTCTGAAGCGTGATCATCGAACAATCAAGCGTTTCATTCAAAATAGTCAACAGGTTCACAAGAAGCGTGTGGAAAAACCAAGGCGCAAAATAACTGCCCATGAACTGAGAAAAGTCAAGCGTGCAGCTGCCAAGATGCCACTTGCCACCAGTTTGGCCATATTTCAGAGCTGCAACATCACTGGAGTGCCCAAAAGCACAAGGTGTGCAATACTCAGAGACATGGCCAAGCTAAGAAAGGCTGAAAGACGACCACCACTGAACAAGACACACAAGCTGAAACGTCAAGACTGGGCCAAGAAATATCTCAAGACTGATTTTTCTAAGGTTTTATGGACTGATGAAATGAGAGTGAGTCTTGATGGGCCAGATGGATAGGCCCGTGGCTGGATTGGTAAAGGGCAGAGAGCTCCAGTCCGACTCAGACGCCAGCAAGGTGGAGGTGGAGTACTGGTTTGGGCTGGTATCATCAAAGATGAGCTTGTGGGGCCTTTTCGGGTTGAGGATGGAGTCAAGCTCAACTCCCATTCCTACTGCCAGTTTCTGGAAGACACCTTCTTCAAGCAGTGGTACAGGAAGAAGTCTGCATCCTTCAAGAAAAACATGATTTTCATGCAGGACAATGCTCCATCACACGCGTCCAAGTACTCCACAGCGTGGCTGGCAAGAAAGGGTATAAAAGAAGAAAATCTAATGACATGGCCTCCTTGTTCACCTGATCTGAACCCCATTGAGAACCTGTGGTCCATCATCAAATGTGAGATTTACAAGGAGGGAAAACAGTACACCTCTCTGAACAGTGTCTGGGAGGCTGTGGTTGCTGCTGCACGCAATGTTGATGGTGAACAGATCAAAACACTGACATAATCCATGGATGGCAGGCTTTTGAGTGTCCTTGCAAAGAAAGGTGGCTATATTGGTCACTGATTTGTTTTTGTTTTGTTTTTGAATGTCAGAAATGTATATTTGTGAATGTTGAGATGTTATATTGGTTTCACTGATAAAAATAAATAATTGAAATGGGTATATATTTGTTTTTTGTTAAGTTGCCTAATAATTATGCACAGTAATAGTCACCTGCACACACAGATATCCCCCTAAAATAGCTAAAACTAAAAACAAACTAAAAACTACTTCCAAAAATATTCAGCTTTGATATTAATGAGTTTTTTGGGTTCATTGAGAACATGGTTGTTGTTCAATAATAAAATTAATCCTCAAAAATACAACTTGCCTAATAATTCTGCACTCCCTGTATACTCAAACAAGTGATAGTGGAGGGCTGCAATTTTACATATGCTAAAAATCTAACTTTGGCCAATATGATCTCACCTAGTATGCTTCCTAAAACCACTGGTAATAGCACAGGGTTACAGTGTTCAGGTACATACAGGTGTGGCCATCCACGCTGTAAAGCATGTGATTTTATTAGCCAAGGCACCCAATTCCAGTCCCATGTAACAGGAAAGGTGTACTCCACAAAAGGTTGTGTAAAATGTTCCAACAACTATGTTATCTATTTAATAGAGTGTAATGTGTGCTTAAAACAATATGTAGGTCTCACTACTAGAGATGTTTGTACGAGGGTGAGGGAACATCTAGGCTATATCAAAAACAACCAATGTTGTTCAGCCCTTTCAGAACACTTTATTTATGTACATAATCAAAAGGTAGATACATTCAGATGGAAGGCGATGGAAGTTGTATATACTCCCCTAAGGGGTGGAAATAGAAATACACTTCTAGGCCGTCAGGAAGTGTATTGGATACACAAGTTGCATACCCTGGTACCCAATGGGTTCAATTCACAATATGACTTAATCAACTACTGGGAATGATTTCTATGATCTATCCCAATAAGTTTATTTTTGTTTAGCTAAATTTCACTTAGTATGTCGTCCTGAATGAATAACAATTGTGTGTACATAGAGATATCTTAACCATATTACACTGGCACGTGAATCATATATGTAAAAAAGTTTTTTGGCCATGTTAGAAAAGTTACCACTTTTGGTTTTATCAAGCAATATCTTAATGGTATCATAAACAGTAATTAGATATACATGTGCAGCTCCTAGAGAGAGAGTCCAACTTGCATAAAACTTTGTAGTATATTAATTAGCCTAAGATTATTTTAGTACTAACTGGTGTGAATCATGATATTAAATATTTTTGTTGTTCTGACATGCAATACTTGTCTAGGCTACAAACTATATATTCTCTCAATTAAATTTAAATTTGAGTGCCCAATATGACATGGATGAGATTACTGATATACATTACATATAAAAAGGTTTTTGTGAAATACTCTATTGTTATTAATACGTTTCCTCTAATTGCTTCAAATTCTATTAACAGTCTTTCAGTAAAATTACTGTTCAATTAATTAATTATTTTTATATCTGTTTAGAAACGTTCTGTAAATATGTATATACACTAGTTGAGCATCCTGTATACAAAAAAAGTTTTGTGTTTTTTTTTTGTCTTTTTAATTAATCTTAATGGGAGGGGTTAATGCCCCCTTTAAAAGCACACCTCTCACAAGGAGGTTTAGATCTATGAATACGGCCAACGGCCGAAACGCGTAAGATCATGCTTATGCTCACCCTGTGCTGATGTCTTCACCATGTTTTTAACTGTTCATGGAATAAAGAATACTTTTTAATCGCTTGGGAGCTTACATCTGAAATCTTTTTCTGCAGGTTAATTAATAGTTTAATATAGTTTAATTTAAATCTAAAGGTAAGTTTAAATGTATTATAAGATAGGGAAGAGTTAATATTTAATATAAAGTTAGCAGGTTGTTAGGTTTAGGGGTTAAAAGGTTAATTTAGTTTATGGCGATGTGGGGGGCTGGCGATTTAGGGGTTAATAGGTTTAGTAAGTGCTAGTGATGTGGGAGACCAGGGGTTTAGGGGTTAATACACTTATTTAGTTGCGGTGGGCTCCGGGAGCGGCGGGATAGGGGTTAATAACTTTATCAAAGTTGCAGTGGGGTCCGGGAGCAGCGGTTTAGGGGTTAATAACTTTAGTTGCGATGGGATCCGGGAGCGGCGGGATTAAACAGTTTAGTATAGTGGCGGTGTTTAGTGACAGTATACAAATAAAGCTGTGAAAAAGCTGAATAGCAGCGAGATCGATGACTGTTAGTTAACAACAGTCCGCTGCTCATCGCCCCGTACTTGGTGCGCGGCTTTTTGACAGCTTTTTTTATAAATATGGAGAGCGTATTCAGGTCCGCGGCCGTGATGTAAGGCAATGTCAGGCGAGCGTATTGGTGCAGTCGAATGCAAGTAAGTTGAGGGCTTGATAAGTAGGCCTCTAAATGTGAATTCATTGAAATCTCTTGCATATACTTTCAATACACTTTTATTTTATATTCTACACTAAATGGTTACAAATGTAAGTAAATAAAAAATATATAAAAATCTAAAAATAAGTTTTTAAAATGAGATAAATACTATTATTCTTAAAGTTTATTTAGACACACCTTCTGCCTCTATCAGATGTAATTGGTTATTAGCTCAATTCTCTTTACAAACTCTCTTATCAACCATCTGAGGAGTTGTTAAATTAAATTATACAAATCTAATTCGCTATTAAGGCCCATGGGATATAATGTCCCAAAGTTATAAATTATTTCAGCTTCTTGACGTAGGAGTTTTTCTCCATATCTCCTCTTCTTCCATCTGGTAATACTTTTTTAATACCCCAAAACTTCATACAACTGACCTTCCCCTGATGTATTTCATGGAAGTGAGTGTACAATGCTGTGTCCTCTCTATGATGTTCAATGCCCAGAATGTGTTCTCTAATCCGGTCCCTAAATTTTCTACTAGTTTGACCCAAATATATCAAATTACAGTCACATTTTATAGCATATATTAAATTTCCATCTGAACACCGGATTATTCCATTCATTTTGAATATTGTTCTTGTTTTCTGTGATTTGATACTTTTAGGTTTGTTACTTAATTTACAAGATTTGCAAGAACTACAGGGATAAAAGCCCTCTATTTTATTCCCCTCTAGATCTTTAATTCCTTTACTGAACATTGATGTATTTTTCTTTTTAAATTCGCTTGGTGCTAATAGATTTCTGAAATTTTGTGCTTTCTTATATATAAATCTTGGATTCCTACCTAAACTGGGGCCTAATAAAGGATCTTTTAGCAAAAGGTACCAATCTTTGTTTATCACTTTAGTTGTTATTGGTACATTCAATTCACTTATATTAACATTTCCATTATTACTTTCTATCTTATTCCTCTTTTTTAATACACTTTGCCTATCTACATCTTTGATCTCCCTAGCCATTTTTTCTATTCTATTTCCATCATAGCCCTTTTGTTTAAATCTGTCAATTCTAATTTTGGATTGTCGTTCATATTCCTCTGTCTTAGTGCAATTTTTCCTTAATCTTAATAATTCCCCCTTAGGTATATTTCTCTTCCACGTATCAAGGTGGCAGCTTTTTGAATAAAGAAGGTCCTGGTCATAATTTGTTCATTCATTATCTCTATTTCTATATCCAAAAAACTAATTTTATTAAAGCTATATTCATGTGTAAAAGTAAAACCATAATCATTATTATTATTTAGGTCTTCTATAAATAAATGTAATCATTCAAAATCACCCCTCCAAATAAAAAACATATCATCAATGAAACGCCTATAGAGCACAAGGTTCGCACCCCATGGGGATATCTATAATAATTGATGTTCAAAATTTCCCATGAACAAATTCGCATAACTGGGTGCGAACCTTGTGCCCATAGCCATTCCCTTGATTTGTACAAAATAATTATCCTCAAACTTAAAATAATTTTTACTCAGAATGAAATGAATACAATCTAGGGTCAATCTCCCTTGTTCTACTGTCATGTTGGCATCCATTCGAAGATAGGATTCTATTGCTTTCGTACCCAAGTTGTGATCATTGTTAGTATATAAAGCACTCACGTCACAGGTCATTGGAATCATATTTGTATCCCATTTTACTGTCTCTATTACATTCAGAAAATGTGTGGAATCAGATAAATAAGAGGTAAGATTCTTAACATAACTCTATACATACATAACATAGCACAGTGACCCTCTCCTTACATACTCACACAGACTTATCATACAGGGATAATATAGATCTCACAGTGACAATAAGCAGCAAGTGACTGACAACATAAGGCAGGAGAGGCCCTGACCTGCAGAGCTTACACTCTATACATAACATACTCAGTGACCCTCTCCTCACATACTCACACAGACTTATCATAGAGGGATAATATAGATCTCACAGTGACAATAAGCAGTGACTGACACCATAAGGCAGGAGAGGCCCTGACCTGCAGAGCTTACACTCTATATATAACATAGCACAGTGACCCTCTCCTCACATACTCACACAGACTTATCATACAGGGATAATATAGATCTCACAGTGACAATAAGCAGTGACTGACACTATAAGGCAGGAGAGGCCCTGACCTGCAGAGCTTACACTCTATATATACATAGCACAGTGACCCTCTCTTCACATACTCACACAGACTTATCATACAGGGATAATATAGATCTCACAGTGACAATAAGCAGTGACTGACACCATAAGGCAGGAGAGGCCCTGACCTGCAGAGCTTACACTCTATACATAGCATAGCACAGTGACCCTCTCCTCACATACTCACACAGACTTATCATACAGGGATAATATACATCTCACAGTGACAATAAGCAGCAAGTGACTGACACCATAAGGCAGGAGAGGCCCTGACCTGCAGAGCTTACACTCTATACATAACATAGCACAGTGACCCTCTCCTCACATACTCACACAGACTTATCATACAGGGATAATATAGATCTCACAGTGACAATAAGCAGTGACTGACACTATAAGGCAGGAGAGGCCCTGACCTGCAGAGCTTACACTCTATATATACATAGCACAGTGACCCTCTCTTCACATACTCACACAGACTTATCATACAGGGATAATATAGCTCTCACAGTGACAATAAGCAGCAAGTGACTGACACCATAAGGCAGGAGAGGCCCTGACCTGCAGAGCTTACACTCTATACATAACATAGCACAGTGACCCTCTCCTCACATACTCACACAGACTTATCATACAGGGATAATATAGATCTCACAGTGACAATAAGCAGCAAGTGACTGACAACATAAGGCAGGAGAGGATGTGTGGAAAGGTGATAACTAAGCGCCAACTATATAATGCAACAGACCTCCAGCTCTAATAAATTGGCACCTAGTTGCCAAGGGTGGATTCAATTTTAAGATTGGATATCAGAGCGCCAAACAACGTAGGCAGGGTCTATGGGCAGATAGTCAAATACCAAAGGTAACAATAGGTTGAAATAATATGATTTAATACATAAGATAAAAAAGTTGGTACATTTAAAATTATACAACAATTAGTCATGGATCCATGTTACACTTTAAAATATATATTGAAACACTAGGAACAATTTAAAAATGCTTGTAGAACAATAAATAACAACAACAAAAAATCTAACAAATAATGTCTATCGCATAAACTTAAATTCTAATATGTGAATGCTAGGAGCGCTTATGCACACTCTATTTATAAAAACAATGGGTTACAATGCACAGGTGGATAGATTCCAGGTTGCTTGAAACCAGTGGGTGTGAAATGTAAGTGGCAAAACCCCAATTCCGAGCCACTTACATTTCACACCCACTGGTTTCAAGCAACCTGGAATCTATCCACCTGTGCATTGTAACCCATTGTTTTTATAAATAGAGTGTGCATAAGCGCTCCTAGCATTCACATATTAGAATTTAAGTTTATGCGATAGACATTATTTGTTAGATTTTTTTTGTTGTTATTTATTGTTCTACAAGCATTTTTAAATTGTTCCTAGTGTTTCAATATATATTTTAAAGTGTAACATGGATCCATGACTAATTGTTGTATAATTTTAAATGTACCAACTTTTTTATCTTATGTATTAAATCATATTATTTCAACCTATTGTTACCTTTGGTATTTGACTATCTGCCCATAGACCCTGCCTACGTTGTTTGGCGCTCTGATATCCAATCTTAAAATAAGGCAGGAGAGGCCCTGACCTGCAGAGCTTACACTCTATACATACATAACATACTCAGTGACCCTCTCCTCAGATACTCACACAGACTTATCATACAGGGATAATATAGATCTCTCAGTGACAATAAGCAGTGACTGACACCATAAGGCAGGAGAGGCCCTGACCTGCACAGCTTACACTCTATACATACATAACATAGCACAGTGACCCTCTCCTCACATATTCACACAGACTTATCATACAGGGATAATATAGATCTCACAGTGACAATAAGCAGCAAGTGACTCACACCATAAGGCAGGAGAGGCCCTGACCTGCAGAGCTTACACTCTATACATAACATAGCACAGTGACCCTCTCCTCACATACTCACACAAACTTATCATACAGGGATAATATAGATCTCACAGTGACAATAAGCAGTGACTGACACCATAAGGCAGGAGAGGTCCTGACATGCAGAGCTTACACTCTATACATAACATAGCACAGTGACCCTCTCCTCACATACTCACACAGACTTATCATACAGGGATAATATAGATCTCACAGTGACAATAAGCAGTGACTGACACCATAAGGCAGCAGAGGCCCTGACCTGCAGAGCTTACACTCTATACATACATAACATAGCACAGTGACCCTCTCCTCACATACTCACACAGACTTATCATACAGGGATAATATAGATCTCACAGTGACAATAAGCAGTGACTGACACCATAAGGCAGGAGAGGCCCTGACCTGCAGAGCTTACACTCTATACATACATAACCTAGCACAGTGACCCTCTCCTCACATACTCACACAGACTTATCATACAGGGATAATATACATTGACAATAAGCAGTGACTGACACCATAAGGCAGGAGAGGCCCTGACCTGCAGAGCTTACACTCTATACATACATAACATAACACAGTGCCCCTCTCCTCACATACTCACACAGACTTATCATACAGGGATAATATAGATCTCACAGTGACAATAAGCAGCAAGTGACTGACACCATAAGGCAGGAGAGGCCCTGACCTGCAGAGCGTACACTCTATACATAACATAGCACAGTGACCCTCTCCTCACATACTCACACAGACTTTTCATACAGGGATAATATACATCTCACAGTGACAATAAGCAGTGACTGACACCATAAGGCAGGAGAGGCCCTGACCTGCAGAGCTTACACTCTATACATAACATAACACAGTGACCCTCTCCTCACATACTCACACAGACTTATCATACAGGGATAATATAGATCTCACAGTAACAATAAACAGTGACTGACACCATAAGGCAGGAGAGGCCCTGACCTGCAGAGCTTACACTCTATACATAACATAGCACAGTGACCCTCTCCTCACATACTCACACAGACTTATCATACAGGGATAATATAGATCTCACAGTGACAATAAGCAGCAAGTGACTGACACCATAAGGCAGGAGAGGCCCTGACCTGCAGAGCTTACACTCTATACATAACATAGCACAGTGACCCTCTCCTCATATACTCACACAGACTTATCATACAGGGATAATATAGATCTCACAGTGACTATAAGCAGTGACTGACACCATAAGGCAGGAGAGACCCTGACCTGCAGAGCTTACACTCTATACATACATAACATAGCACAGTGACCCTCTCCTCACATACTCACACAGACTTATCATACAGGAATAATATAGATCTCACAGTGACAATAAGCAGTGACTGACACCATAAGGCAGGAGAGGCCCTGACCTGCAGAGCTCACACTCTATACATACATAACATAGCACAGTGACCCTCTCCTCACATACTCACACAGACTTATCATACAGGGATAATATAGATCTCACAGTGACAATAAGCAGTGACTGACACCATAAGGCAGGAGAGGCCCTGACCTGCAGAGCTTACTCTCTATACATAACACAGCACAGTAACCCTCTCCTCACATACTCACACAGACTTATCATACAGGGATAATATAGATCTCACAGTGACAATAAGCAGTGACTGACACCATAAGGCAGGAGAGGCCCTGAACTGCAGAGCTTACACTCTATACATAACATAGCACAGTGACCCTCTCCTCATATACTCACACAGACTTATCATACAGGGATAATATAGATCTCACAGTGACAATAAGCAGCAAGTGACTGACACCATAAGGCAGGAGAGGCCCTGACCTGCAGAGCTTACACTCTATACATACATAACATAGCACAGTGACCCTCTCCTCACATACTCACACAGACTTATCATACAGGGATAATATAGATCTCACAGTGACAATAAGCAGTGACTGACACCATAAGGCAGGAGAGGCCCTGACCTGCAGAGCTTACACTCTATACATAACATAGCACAGTGACCCTCTCCTCACATACTCACACAGACTTATCATACAGGGATAATATAGATCTCACAGTGACAATAAGCAGTGACTGACACCATAAGGCAGGAGAGGCCCTGACCTGCAGAGCTTACACTCTATACATAACATAGCACAGTGACCCTCTCCTCACATACTCACACAGACTTATCATACAGGGATAATATAGATCTCACAGTGACAATAAGCAGTGACTGACACCATAAGGCAGGAGAGGCCCTGACCTGCAGAGCTTACACTCTATACATAACATAGCACAGTGACCCTCTCCTCACATACTCACACAGACTTATCATACAGGGATAATATAGATCTCACAGGGACAATAAGCAGCAAGTGACTGACACCATAAGGCAGGAGAGGCCCTGACCTGCAGAGCTTACACTCTATACATAACATAGCACAGTGACCCTCTCCTCACATACTCACAGAGACTTATCATACAGGGATAATATAGATCTCACAGTGACAATAAGCAGCAAGTGACTGACACCATAAGGCAGGAGAGACCCTGACCTGCAGAGCTTACACTCTATACATAACATAGCACAGTGACCCTCTCCTCACATACTCACAGAGACTTATCATACAGGGATAATATAGATCTCACAGTGACAATAAGCAGTGACTGACACCATAAGGCAGGAGAGGCCCTGACCTGCAGAGCTTACACTCTATACATACATAACATAGCACAGTGACCCTCTCCTCACATACTCACAGTCTTATCATACAGGGATAATATAGATCTCACAGTGACAATAAGCAGTGACTGACACCATAAGGCAGGAGAGGCCCTGACCTGCAGAGCTTACACTCTATACATACATAACATAGCACAGTGACCCTCTCCTCACATACTCACACAGACTTATCATACAGGGATAATATAGATCTCACAGTGACAATAAGCAGCAAGTGACTGACACCATAAGGCAGGAGAGGCCCTGACCTGCAGAGCTTACACTCTATACATAACATAGCACAGTGACCCTCTCCTCACATACTCAAACAGACTTATCATACAGGGATAATATAGATCTCACAGTGACAATAAGCAGCAAGTGACTGACACCATAAGGCAGGAGAGGCCCTGACCTGCAGAGCTTACACTCTATACATACATAACATAGCACAGTGACCCTCTCCTCACATACTCACACAGACGTATCATACAGGGATAATATAGATCTCACAGTGACAATAAGCAGCAAGTGACTGACACCATAAGGCAGGAGAGGCCCTGACCTGCAGAGCTTACACTCTATACATAACATAGCACAGTGACCCTCTCCTCACATACTCACACAGACTTATCATACAGGGATAATATAGATCTCACAGTGGCAATAAGCAGTGACTGACACCATAAGGCAGGAGAGGCCCTGACCTGCAGAGCTTACACTCTATACATAACATAGCACAGTGACCCTCTCCTCACATACTCACACAGACTTATCATACAGGGATAATATAGATCTCACAGTGACAATAAGCAGTGACTGACACCATAAGGCAGGAGAGGCCCTGACCTGCAGAGCTTACACTCTATACATACATAACATAGCACAGTGACCCTCTCCTCACATACTCACACAGACTTATCATACAGGGATAATATAGATCTCACAGTGACAATAAGCAGCAAGTGACTGACACCATAAGGCAGGAGAGGCCCTGACCTGCAGAGCTTACACTCTATACATAACATAGCACAGTGACCCTCTCCTCACATACTCAAACAGACTTATCATACAGGGATAATATAGATCTCACAGTGACAATAAGCAGCAAGTGACTGACACCATAAGGCAGGAGAGGCCCTGACCTGCAGAGCTTACACTCTATACATACATAACATAGCACAGTGACCCTCTCCTCACATACTCACACAGACTTATCATACAGGGATAATATAGATCTCACAGTGACAATAAGCAGCAAGTGACTGACACCATAAGGCAGGAGAGGCCCTGACCTGCAGAGCTTACACTCTATACATAACATAGCTGTCAGGTTTCTTTGCCTTTTGGTACTGTGCCTTTAAGAGATCTTAATTAGCTGCTGTTATAAGTACCTTCACCTCCCTCACTAAACTGCCTGATATTGCCTGGTGAACTCCTTAACTGCTATTGGCTCCTGACTTCCTTCCTTGCTGCCTGTCCTGTGTTCACTTCTGCCACAGCCTCCAGCACACTGCTCAGCTGCTCCTTCCAACCGGATCTACTTGCGGTGACGTCACACGCCATCGCTACCTCGCCTCAGCTGCTCACAGCTCCGTGTCTGACACACAGGCTGCTCTCTTGCTTTCCAGTTTGCAAACCAAATCCAAAATTACTCACAGGTACCGCTTTGTATATACAGACTGTTTGTTTTTTCCTGCAGCTTCATATAACTTTATTATCTGCCACTAGTTTTTCTTTATTGTTGTGAAACTGTGTTAACACCTTACTTTCTGGCTACAGACGTCCTGGTTGAACTGCTGCATGTTTTCAGTGACAAGCTCACAGGTGGCAGCCATAGTCCAACATAACGTTTAAACCAGTTATTAACTGCTTGTTCATTTTTGGTTTGAGTTACTTTCTAAATCAAGTTATATTTTTAAAGCTAACTCTTACTACTTGCTACACACCATTATTTTCTATGTTCACTTTTTAAACAGTTTCACAATACTAATTATGTATGAGTGTCTCAGTAGCTGTGGTTCATGTGTAAAACAAACACACTCTTTTACAGAGTAAGCTGCTTCATCACAATAGCACAGTGACCCTCTCCTCACATACTCACACAGACTTATCATACAGGGATAATATAGATCTCACAGTGACAATAAGCAGTGGCTGACACCATAAGGCAGGAGAGGCCCTGACCTGCAGAGCTTACACTCTATACATAACATAGCACAGTGACCCTCTCCTCACATACTCACACAGACTTATCATACAGGGATAATATAGATCTCACAGTGACAATAAGCAGTGACTGACACCATAAGGCAGGAGAGGCCCTGACCTGCAGAGCTTACACTCTATACATAACATAGCACAGTGACCCTCTCCTCACATACTCACACAGACTTATCATAAAGGGATAATATAGATCTCACAGTGACAATAAGCAGTGACTGACACCATAAGGCAGGAGAGGTCCTGACCTGCAGAGCTTACACTCTATACATAACATAGCACAGTGACCCTCTCCTCACATACTCACACATACTTATCATACAGGGATAATATAGATCTCACAGTGACAATAAGCAGTGGCTGACACCATAAGGCAGGAGAGGCCCTGACCTGCAGAGCTTACACTCTATACATAACATAGCACAGTGACCCTCTCCTCACATACTCACACAGACTTATCATACAGGGATAATATAGCTCTCACAGTGACAATAAGCAGTGACTGACACCATAAGGCAGGAGAGACCCTGACCTGCAGAGCTTACACTCTATAAATACATAACATAGCACAGTGACCCTCTCCTCACATACTCACACAGACTTATCATACAGGGATAATATAGATCTCACAGGGACAATAAGCAGCAAGTGACTGACACCATAAGGCAGGAGAGGCCCTGACCTGCAGAGCTTACACTCTATACATAACATAGCACAGTGACCCTCTCCTCACATACTCACAGAGACTTATCATACAGGGATACTATAGATCTCACAGGGACAATAAGCAGCAAGTGACTGACACCATAAGGCAGGAGAGACCCTGACCTGCAGAGCTTACACTCTATAAATACATAACATAGCACAGTGACCCTCTCCTCACATACTCACACAGACTTATCATACAGGGATAATATAGATCTCACAGGGACAATAAGCAGCAAGTGACTGACACCATAAGGCAGGAGAGGCCCTGACCTGCAGAGCTTACACTCTATACATACATAGCACAGTGACACTCTCCTCACATACTCACACAGACTTATCATACAGGGATAATATAGATCTCACAGTGACAATAAGCAGTGACTGACACCATAAGGCAGGAGAGGCCCTGACCTGCAGAGCTTACACTCTATACATAACATAGCACAGTGACCCTCTCCTCACATACTCACAGAGACTTATCATACAGGGATAATATAGATCTCACAGTGACAATAAGCAGTGACTGATACCATAAGGCAGGAGAAGCCCTGACCTGCAGAGCTTACACTCTATACATAACATAGCACAGTGACCCTCTCCTCACATACTCACACAGACTTATCATACAGGGATAATATAGATCTCACAGTGACAATAAGCAGTGACTGACACCATAAGGCAGAAGAGGCCCTGACCTGCAGAGCTTACACTCTATACATACATAACATAACACAGTGACCCTCTCCTCACATACTCACACAGACTTATCATACAGGGATAATATAGATCTCACAGTGACAATAAGCAGCAAGTGACTGACACCATAAGGCAGGAGAGGACCTGACCTGCAGAGCTTACACTCTATACATAACATAGCACAGTGACCCTCTCCTCACGTACTCACCACAGTAAGCCCCAGATAACCCCAGAATGAGCAGTAGGAGGAGGTGACACATGATCTTTCTGCAGATATTTATATGATAAAGTCAGCAACAAGACTCCATGCTCAGAAGCTGCATACACAACACAAAGAAAGAAACTGAATTCCTTGCACTTTACCCAGAGGGTGGAGCTGATCTGTGCTGATTGGATAGTGTTTTAGCCTCTAGCCAATAGAAACATTTACAACAGACAGGTCACTAGATACCAGGCAGAAAACAGTAGAAAAGTTTGCAAAAGCCAAGAGTGAAAGTAAAACAGAAAAACAGCAGCTATTGTATAAGAAACCACCATGTTATTTTATACCCTTTGGGCTCGATTTATCAAACTTTGTTCAAGATCGCCTTTCAGTTCTCCGACAAGTACTCTGCATATCGCCATCGGATCGGCGCACATGTGCGCCATTATTTATCATAAAATGGGTCGTATTTCTACGTTACTTTCCAAAGGCGAGATGTGGCGTGATATTGATAAATCTCGCTGTTATTCGTATTTTTGCGCCATATTTATTATGAAAAATTAGTTAAATTAAAGCGCATATTAGAAATAAATGTGAATTATTATATATAAACTAATAAATCTAAAATTATTGATTACATTTTAATATATATAAATAAAATTTTGTATTGTTCAATTATACTTTCTTATATATTCAATGTTAGAAATTAGATGTATATAACTGCACTGCTTTTCAATAAACACAAACCTTATTTATATTGCGCTAATCGATAAAAATTAATAAAAAATTTGAATATAATTTCATCATATTATCACATTCTCTGTATATCAATCTCTGAAGGGACAGCAGTTCAATGGTAACATTAAAATGTGACCCTGAAAATACCACTATTGTTCGATATCTACTTTATTATTTGTTGTATCAATGTTTTTATTATTTAAGAAAGCACATCAAGATCTCACTCCTAATTGTATTCCAAATTTTATCTTTTTTGTATTAACTGTTGAACAACTTATATAAACATGTGCTTATGTATTTCAAAGATATAACCCAACTCTTTGATCTAACCCAACTCTTATATTTATATCCACCTCCCCCCTCAGCACCCATATACCTGTTTTTTTTTTAACAATAAAATAATTAACTTTTTTCGATGAAATAAACACACAGACACCTCAAAAATTATATTGTAACATCAATCAATTTATTTAAACTCTAAATAAATGTTATTTTCACATCATAATAAAATATTTTTTTATTTTTTTTTCATAAAATAAATAAATAAATAAATAATGTTATTTCCACATGAAAAGAAATAGAATGTTTTGCTTTATTGTTTATAATTAAAAAGATTAATATTTTTCTCTTAAGTTTTGCACTTTTATGTATGTCCTCATCAAATTATTTTCAACTTCCAGCAGGGTATCCAAAATTTCTTTTTTGTTGATAGTTATTTCTTGATCTTCAGGCACTGTACCAAAGAGAAATAGAAAAAAAGTTATATTAAGGAACATGACATTGAATACATTTCTGTTTAGTATTACAAGATAACTAATGTTTTACCTAATGCTAACAGGATCAATGACTAATATCTTGTTAGAAGGTTTTATCTACACCTCTGTTGTTATTTAAAGCATGTCATCTTGATAATACTGTGTACACGCACATGCATCTTTATTTACACACAATAGTGACAATTTCAATGTAAATTTCATAAAGCTAAAGATTGTTATGATACAAAAGAACTCACTCCAATCATAGCATTGCGTTGAATTGGATGAATTTGATTGCTGCTCTTCTTCATGTTCAAGGTTCTGTCCTTCATCTTGAATAGCTGTAAGACATACAAATTAATTAGAACATGAATAGTTATTTAATAACATTTAACATTAATTATATTGGAACACTATTGACTTATGTTAATAGAACAATGCTGATTAAAATCCATATCTCTTTTGAATAATTATTCACTAAAATAAAAGTTATATTTTATTACAAATAATGACATAAGATCAGGAGTGACTGAATAGACATATGAACCTACATATATTGTCTTGTGGTTGCTCGCTATTTGGAGAATCTTGCATCATATTATTAGTTTCCTCTTCAACAATTATTTCTTCAATGGCAGTTTCGTTTGGATCTTCTTCAATCATGTCTATAATATGATTATAGTCATTAACTAGAATAATATTATTTATTTGTAAGATATATGTGAATTAAATCTACCTTCATTGTCACAATCATCATCAATGATGGGCATTGGCCTTCTGCGACGTTGTCGCCTCTTTTTTTTTTTTTCCCTTATTGTAAAAATTTTGAACATATGAATGTTAATATCAATTATGAGTTATCTTAATACTATAAAAATATAGTAACTATATTCATACCGGTTGTAATCATAGCCTCAGACTCCAGAAAAACAGTTGGTAGTGGATCACAATCAGCTTCTGGACTGGATGGATTCCAGTTTATTGGGCGCAGATAACGGGGCCTTCTTCTATTTTTGACTGTAAAAGTAAAATACAATTGTATTTATATTGGCAATCTATTTTACAGTACAACATACATCGGACGGAAACAATTATATTGTTAAATACTGTTTCACAGACTGCAATCAAGCTCAAACGGATACAAAAACAGCAATAATATTTTTGTTCAAAGTTCAAGATTCTGTAAACTAAGTAACAACTAATGACAGATTACAATTGAGTCACAAAATTGATACACAACTATTACATAAATACTTACATTTCATAACATAGCTTCTTATTAGGGTCCTTAATTTTGATTGTCTCCGTATTAGATCGTTATAACGCTTCAGGCGCTGTTTTCTAGTCCTATTATGGCCAGACAGACGTCTGACCCGTCGCACCATCTTAGATAAAATTGGATTTCTTTTATCTTGTTCCAATGCGAAGATCCCCTTCCTTTTTTTAGGAAAATACTTTTCCATTGTATAGGTGATTATCAGTAATTCACTGATGGAAAACTTCTTGGAACGATTCATCATCACTGTCTGTATCTATCTCTCTAACCATAAAACTCCACCCAATAACGGAACTAATTGTGATTGTAATTGCGCAGTAAAATATACCCATTCAAAAAATGATTTATGTTTAAAAGAAGTAAGTAATCGACTAGAAACATATTTATTAATAAATATTAAAGAAATATTATTAAACTAGTTACATCTTTTAGTATAAATATAGATTACATTTAAGTTGTTACAAAGTGCGCAATAACGTGCACTATATTTCTACAGTCGATACAAGATAACTGGCACTATGTTTCGACACTTGATACAATGCGCAATAACTTGGACTATATTTCTACAGTCGATACATTTGTTTGCATAGTTTAAATTTATTTCTATGGCTATGTTCATTGTTACTTCAATTAATACATACAAATGTTATGTTTTGTTTGTAATTGAATGTATATAAAAATATAGACACATCAATTTGAAATAAATACACATTTGACCAATAGGAATAAAGTAAATTGTTATTGTCCAATCAAATTCAAGTTAATAATTTTATTTAAATTATTCTTTTAATCTATTCATATAACGCCCCATTTCTGTAATGTTCTAGAACAAAAGTTGTTATTGATAATTGTTCATTACTTTATTCTGATTTCGACCGAAGACAATATTCTTTTTGCGCCAATTTTTGCTCAAATTTTGCGATGGCTACTGGACTAGCTGGAAAGACAAAAAGTAGCCGAAGTGTGATGTTTACTCATCGACAAAACTGTATTTTAGTTGAAGCTGTCATCGAGCATTATGATGTTATTATCGGCTATCAAGCCAAATCTATAAACCCTCAAAGAATAAAGGCAATTTGGGAACAAATTAGTCGTGCAGTGTCAGCGGAGGGTAGTTTTCCTAAAGACGTCAGGGCCTGTCGGAAGAGGGTGAATGATATTCGTAAGAATATAAAAAAAAAAGTCTGTAAGGAAAAACAGTTATCGAAAGGAACTGGTGGAGGCCCCGCACATAGGGCTGAATTGCTGGACTATGAACAGATGCTGTATGCCAGGATGGGGGATGCTGTCGTGGTGGGACTTGATGTTCCATCAGATACCATGGATTTCAGAGGTAAATATCTCATTGCTTGCTGTTAAACGAATAGTCTGTTCATAACTTAAATTTCATGATTCAGATAGACCATACCATGGTTATAATTTTCTCCTATTAAGCTTTTTAATTTTTTACTTTTGAATATGTATTTAACAAAGTTTGATTGTAAGCTTGAAAGCAGGACCATTTTTGGTTGAGGACCTGGATACTGCTTGCTGATTGGATGGCTACATTTAAAAAAAAAAAAAACAATCCTCAAGTGCTAACCAGGTGCCACACTCAAAAATGGTCCGGCTTCTAAACTTAGATTCTTTATTGTTTAAAAGAAAGATAATCAAAAAAGAGGACAATAAAAAAATTATTATAGTATTGAATTTTTAAGTTGTTTGAAATCCCATGCTCTATCGGAATATTGAAAGTATAATTTTCACTATACTATCTCTTTAACATGTGTTTTGTATATTCAGTTTTGACTTTATGTTTGTTAATTTTTTTTTAATTTTATTTATATGTACATTAAAGAACAACATGAAGAGGCGTTTGAAACTGAAATAGAAAATGCCCAGTTGGACCAACCCTCCGAGTTTGAGTTGACTTCTGAACAGCAACAACCCTCAACATCTTCATGTGATATAACATGCAGGGAAGAAACTACCAGTAAGTAAAAGTATATTACTAAAATGTAAATATCATTTGTATTAATGAAAAGAATGGACAATGAAATGTAATTAATATGTATGAAGTTTCTGACTTTTCTCATGAAAATTCTGTTTATGTACAGAAGAATTTTTTATAAACATGTATATGAATATCAATGTATTTATTGTTACAGGTGTCAGGGGATTACTACAGACAATGCAGGATTCGTCAATTACATTATTTGATGGTAAGTATTGAACTTTTTTTTTTTTTTTTATTGAAAATATTTTTTTTTCTTCTAAAATTAATTTTCTTTACATTCATAGATGAAATAGAAATCACTTTAGAACCACTTGTGACTGACAGTTTGTCAGGAGGATGATGATAATGATGAAACACAAATAGAGGGACAAACTCAAACACAACTTGAGACACCACATGTTGATGAATCAGAATGTGAGGAAGAGATTGAGGATGCACAACAATGTCAGATAGATGAACCAGAGAGACCAAATGAAGTTGAACGATTGACAGATATGGCATTGTCTTTTCAAAATGAACAGAATGAATTTTTTAAAGAAATGATTGAATTACAAAAACAGAGAAATAATATACTTAAAGAACAGTTAAATGTTCAAAAGGAGTATTATCAGAAAAAGTTAGAGTTCATGAATAGGCGACATCCAGATTTATAATTATATTGTTCATATATACCTTCAAGTTATCGTGTCTAAACAATTTAACGCACTTTAAATTATAACCTTTGTCAATGTTTATTAGAGTTTACTCTTTGATGTTGATATGTTTTTAATAAAGTTTTTTTATATTATTAAATAAACTTTTTTATTTCAAAGTAAATAACGAAACTTATGATTTTGGTATAAAAGTATTTTTTTTTTATTCAAAACTAGAAATAGATATATATATATATATATATAACTCTATAAATAAATATATATATATATATATATATATATATATATATATAACACAACACAACTTTGGTAACAAACTATATAATTCCTCTTTGAAAAAATAAATATATATATATATATTTTTATATATATATATATATATACATCTATCTATTTAAAATTTAAATAACAAGAAAAACTGTAATGGAATCCAATCCGAAAATTTCCTGAAAGAAAAAAAAAGCTGTAATTAATAATATAGAACAAACAATATTAACATGTGATTACAGTTTTAAGTAGACTTACATCTAAAAAATCTTTCAATAATTTTAAGACAATTTTCCACTCCAGCTCTTGTGGTATGTCTTGTGACAATTTCCTGAGGAACATAAACATCTTCTGGCACATCCTCCAGACACACCTCATCTAGATTTCCTTGGGAAATAGCTATATTATGCATTATGCATGACACCAGAATTATGTCATTACATTTCTCTGGGGAATATTGTAGATCACCACCAGAACGGTCCAACACCCTAAATCTCATTTTCAGTACCCCAAATGTACGCTCAATTGCACTCTTTGTCAACCTGTGAGCTTTGTTGAACTTGATTTCTGACCGTGTATGAGGTATTGGTACAGGTGTCAAGAGCCAAGGCCTACAGGGGTACCCGTTGTCACCTTCAAAAATATAATGAAATAAAAAATTAGCTACATTTTACTACAGGTTTATGAGGTTCAACAATGACAATTTAATAATTACAATAAAGGTTTGAGTAATATAAATATAAAAAATTTAATATTCACCTAATAGCCAACCGTGTGGCATGTCTCCACGTTCAAATGCTGCAAATAAAGCCGACTGCTTTAATATGTGATAATCGTGGCATGACCCTGGAAAACCTGATCTTACTGCCCAAAAACGAAGGTTAGAATCACATACTGCTTGAACATTGAGAGAGTGGAAGTGTTTCCGATTTCGATATTGCTCCTCCCTTAAAGCTGGTGGTCGAATTGCGATATGTGTGCAATCAATTGCACCTAGCACATTTGGAATGCCGGCAACTTGATAAAAACCAGATTTTACTTGGTGCCATTCATGTACATTCCTTGGCACATATATAAATGTATTTAGATGCTTCAAAATAGCTTTTAAGACAGTCCTCAAATGTCTACAAAAAGAAGGCTGACTCATGCCAACCACTGCACTGGACACAGCCTGAAAAGAGCCTGTGGCTAGGAAATGCAAAACAGCCAATAACTTGAGCATTCCAGGTATTGCCCTTGTTCTTCTGGTCTGTGGCTCTAGATCATTCTGTATTAGAACATATAGATTTTGTATGCTCTCCCTGTTTAGGCGAAATCTTTTTTTTATCTGGTAATCAGATAATACCTGTAGTCCACAATGAGGTAGAAAAACTCGTGGAACTCTTTGCCGTCTACGTATTGGCAAAATCTGTTCATTTCGACGACTTTCATGGCCCCTTGCTAAAGAAATTGCAGACAAAATCAGGAAATAATCCATCTTCTCGTGCTGAAAATATGGAGTAAATTAGATGTTCTCCTATCTCTTCATGGAGAACATTAGTAGTCGTATTAGGAGGAGAACTTTAGGCTCTCCAATGGCACAAAATAATGATAAATATATAATTTGGAGAGAAGTAGGTTGTATTCTTGAATATACACCCAGAAAAGGGCGTTTTAAAGCTTTATTTTGCGCAAATGTGCGCCTAGGCGAGGGACATTGAAGGGCGAGAATTTGGCAGTCGTACTTGCACATTTTTCCGAGTATTTGTTATTGATAAATAGGAGATATATTACGACGGCGTGAATTTAGGCGCAAATGAAGGAGAGCCCTTTATATGTCTCTACAGGGAGTGCAGAATTATTAGGCAAGTTGTATTTTTGAGGATTAATTTTATTATTGAACAACCATGTTCTCAATGAACCCAAAAAACTCATTAATATCAAAGCTGAATATTTTTGGAAGTAGTTTTTAGTTTGTTTTTAGTTTTACCTATTTTAGGGGGATATCTGTGTGTGCAGGTGACTATTACTGTGCATAATTATTAGGCAACTTAACAAAAAACAAATATATACCCATTTCAATTATTTATTTTTACCAGTGAAACCAATATAACATCTCAACATTCACAAATATACATTTCTGACATTCAAAAAACAAAACAAAAACAAATCAGTGACCAATATAGCCACCTTTCTTTGCAAGGACACTCAAAAGCCTGCCATCCATGGATTCTGTCAGTGTTTTGATCTGTTCACCATCAACATTGCGTGCAGCAGCAACCACAGCCTCCCAGACACTGTTCAGAGAGGTGTACTGTTTTCCCTCCTTGTAAATCTCACATTTGATGATGGACCACAGGTACTCAATGGGGTTCAGATCAGGTGAACAAGGAGGCCATGTCATTAGATTTTCTTCTTTTATACCCTTTCTTGCCAGCCACGCTGTGGAGTACTTGGACGCGTGTGATGGAGCATTGTCCTGCATGAAAATCATGTTTTTCTTGAAGGATGCAGACTTCTTCCTGTACCACTGCTTGAAGAAGGTGTCTTCCAGAAACTGGCAGTAGGACTGGGAGTTGAGCTTGACTCCATCCTCAACCCGAAAAGGCCCGACAAGCTCATCTTTGATGATACCAGCCCAAACCAGTACTCCACCTCCACCTTGCTGGCATCTGAGTCGGACTGGAGCTCTCTGCCCTTTACCAATCCAGCCACGGGCCCATCCATCTGGCCCATCAAGACTCACTCTCATTTCATCAGTCCATAAAACCTTAGAAAAATCAGTTTTGAGATATTTCTTGGCCCAGTCTTGACGTTTCAGCTTGTGTGTCTTGTTCAGTGGTGGTCGTCTTTCAGCCTTTCTTACCTTGGCCATGTCTCTGAGTATTGCATACCTTGTGCTTTTGGGCACTCCAGTGATGTTGCAGCTCTGAAATATGGCCAAACTGGTGGCAAGTGGCATCTTGGCAGCTGCACGCTTGACTTTTCTCAGTTCATGGGCAGTTATTTTGCGCCTTGGTTTTTCCACACGCTACTTGCGACCCTGTTGACTATTTTGAATGAAACGCTTGATTGTTCGATGATCACGCTTCAGAAGCTTTGCAATTTTAAGAGTGCTGCATCCCTCTGCAAGATATCTCACTATTTTTGACTTTTCTGAGCCTGTCAAGTCCTTCTTTTGACCCATTTTGCCAAAGGAAAGGAAGTTGCCTAATAATTATGCACACCTGATATAGGGTGTTGATGTCATTAGACCACACCCCTTCTCATTACAGAGATGCACATCACCTAATATGCTTAATTGGTAGTAGGCTTTCGAGCCTATACAGCTTGGAGTAAGACAACATGCATAAAGAGGATGATGTGGTCAAAATACTCATTTTCCTAATAATTCTGCACTCCCTGTATATGTTTGTATATAGAAACCTACTTTATATATCTCTATATGTTTGTATATACAAACCTACTGTATATATCTCTATATGTTTGTATATGCAAACCTACTTTATATATCTCTATAACACTTTTTTGACTGTGAAAAAATAGCAGTCAGTTTCCTTCACACATGTGCGTTTCAGGGCCTGCCAAGGCACAGTGTCACACCAGTGCAACTCATATCTGGTGTAACAGTAGTGTACATAAAAAAAAAAAAAACTAGAAATTTGACTGTGAAATAATAGCAGTCAGTTTCCTTCACACGTGTGCATTTCAGGGCCTGCCAGGGCACAGTGTCACACCAGTGCAACTCATATCTGGTGTAACAGTAGTGTACATTTAAAAAAAACAACACTTTTTTGACTGTGAAATAATAGCAGTCAGTTTCCTTCACACGTGTGCGTTTCAGGGCCTGCCAGGGCACAGTGTCACACCAGTGCAACTCATATCTGGTGTAACTAGGGTTGCCACCTCAGCCATGTTTTCCTGGACACTTATGAGTTACACATGCTGCAGGGTGTGCAGGGAGGAACATGTATTGTGTTTCTGGACAGCACTATTCATATTCCTCCCTGCACACCCTGCAGCATGTGTAACTTATAAGTGTTCTGTATTTTAAGGGACAGGTGGCAACCCTAGGTGTAACAGTAGTGTACATTAAAAAAAACTAGAAATTTGACTGTGAAATAATAGCAGTCAGTTTCCTTCACACGTGTGCGTTTCAGCGCCTGCCAGGGCACAGTGTCACACCAGTGCAACTCATATCTGGTGTAACAGTAGTGTACATTTAAAAAAAACAACACTTTTTTGACTGTGAAAAAATAGCAGTCAGTTTCCTTCACACATGTGCGTTTCAGGGCCTGCCAAGGCACAGTGTCACACCAGTGCAACTCATATCTGGTGTAACAGTAGTGTACATTTAAAAAAAACAACACTTTTTTTGACTGTGAAAAAATAGCAGTCAGTTTCCTTCACACATGTGCGTTTCAGGGCCTGCCAAGGCACAGTGTCACACCAGTGCAACTCATATCTGGTGTAACAGTAGTGTACATTAAAAAAAAAACTAGAAATTTGACTGTGAAATAATAGCAGTCAGTTTCCTTCATGCGTGTGCATTTCAGGGCCTGCCAGGGCACAGTGTCACACCAGTGCAACTCATATCTGGTCTAACAGTAGTGTACATTTAAAAAAAATACAATTTTGACTGTAATAGATTGAATAGCAGTTAGTTGTCTGCAAGCGTGTGTGTCAGGCCTACAGCATCTACTCTGCCAACTTCTGCCAGTGCACAGTGCCACTCATATCTGTTGTCACAGTAGCTTGCACGCATAGTACCACAAATCGAAAAAAAAATGACAGGCAGAGGCAGGCCACCCCGCAGGGGCCGTCGTGGTAGTGGTGCTGTGATTCCCTTTGGGCCTAGAATAATGCCCAGTGTTCAGAGGCCACGTACCCTGAACTCAAAGTTCTGAGGACATAGTTGACTGGCTAACACAGGACACCCAATCTTCTACAGCTTCCGCTCGGAACCTTGACGCACCATCCTCCTCCAGCTTAGCTTCGGGCACCTCTCAAGTTACCACTTGCCCGCCTGCTGCCACCACCAACACTAGCACCACAGCCGCTTCACTTGATCTGTCAGAGGAGTTATTTACACATCAGTTGGAAGAAATGAGTGATGCGCAACCATTATTACCAGAGGATGTAGATAACAAGGATATGTCTCAGTCAGGCAGCATTACACACATGGACGTACGGTGTGATGATGATGATGTTGTACCCGCTGCTGCTTCCTTTGCTGAGTTGTCAGATACAAGTGAAGCGCTTGATGATGACGATGCATCCGTGGATGTCACGTGGGTGCCCGCTAGAAGAGAAGAAGAACAGGGGGAAAGTTCAGATGGGGAGACAGAGAGGAGGAGGAGGAGACGAGTTGGAAGCAGGGGGAGGTTGTCGCAAGGAGCTAGTGGCACAGTCAGACAGCATGCATCGGCACCCGGGGTCAGCCAGACAGCACGCCAATCAACGCATGCTGTTGCCACCACCAGAATGCCGTCATTGCAGAGCTCAGCAGTGTGGCATTTTTTTTGTGTGTCTGCCTCTGAAAACAGCGATGCCATTTGCAACCTGTGCCAAAAGAAACTGAGTCGTGGGAAGTCCAACACCCACCTAGGTACAACTGCTTTGCGAAGGCACATGATCGCACATCACAAACGCCTATGGGATCAACACATGAGTACAAGCAGCACACAAACTCAAAGCCGCCATCTTCCTCCTGGTCCAGCATCTTCAGCCACGTCAACCACTGCTGTCCTCCTTGCCCCCTCTCAACCATCCGCCACTCCGTCTCTCGCCTTGAGCAGTTCCTGCTCATCTGCCCACAGTCAGGTGTCTGTCAAGGACATGTTTGAGCGTAAGAAGCCAATGTCACAAAGTCACCCCCTTGCCCGGCATCTGACAGCTGGCTTGTCTGAACTCTTAGCCTGCCAGCTTTTACCATACAAGCTGGTGGAGTCTGAGGCATTCCAAAAATTTGTAGCTATTGGGACACCGCAGTGGAAGGTACCCGGCCGAAATTTCTTTGCACAAAAGGCAATCCCCAACCTGTACTCGATTGTGCAAAAGGAAGTAATGGCATGTCTGGCACACAGTGTTGGGGCAAGGGTCCATCTGACCACTGATACCTGGTCTGCAAAGCATTGTCAGGGCAGGTATATCACCTACACTGCGCATTGGGTAAACCTGCTGACGGCTGCCAAGCATGGAATGCGTGGCTCTGCAGAGGTGTTGGTGACACCGCCACAACTTGCAGGCAGGGCTGCTGCCACCTCCTCTACTCCTCCTACTCCATCCTCTTCCATAACCTCCTCGGCTGAGTCCTCTTCTGCTGCTGCATCTTGCTCCACATCAACGGCACCCCCCCAGCTCCCCAGGTACTATTCCACATCCCAGATACGGCAGTGTCACACCGTCTTGGGGTTGACTTGCCTGAAAGCAGAGAGTCACACCGGAACAGCACTCCTATCCGCCCTGAACGCACAGGTGGATCAGTGGCTGACTCCGCACCAACTGGAGATCGGCAAAGTGGTTTGTGACAACGGAAGAAATTTGTTGGCGGCATTGAATTTGGGCAAGTTGACACATGTGCCGTGCATGGCACATGTGTGTAATCTGATCGTACAACGCTTTGTGCATAAGTACCCAGGCTTACAGGACGTCCTGAAGCAGGCCAGGAAGGTGTGTGGCCATTTCAGGCGTTCCTACACGGCCATGGCGCACTTTTCAGATATCCAGCGGCGAAACAACATGCCAGTGAGGCCTGCTCCAACAAGAAAAAGCCGTTGTTTTCTTCCTGGAGCATGCCCTGCGAAGAGTGCTGGATCAGGCCGCAGATGAGCGTGAAGAGGAAGAGTTGTGGTCACCATCACCACCAGAAACAGCCTTATCAGCATTGCTTGCTGGACCTGCGGCAAGGCTGGAAGAGGATTGTGAGGAAGAGGAGTCAGAGGAGGAATGTGGCTTTGAGGAGGAGGAAGACCAACCACAACAGACATCCCAGGGTGCTCGTTGTCACCTATCTGGTACCCGTGGTGTTGTACGTGGCTGGGGGGAAGAAGATACCTTCAGTGAGATCACTGAGGACAAGGAACTGGACATGAGTAGCTCGGCATCCAACCTTGTGCAAATGGGGTCTTTCATGCTGTCGTGCCTGTTGAGGGACCCTCGTATAAAAAGGCTGAAGGAGAACGACCTGTACTGGGTGTCCACGCTACTAGACCCCCGGTATAAGCATAAAGTGCCTGAAATGTTACCGAATTACCGCAAGTCGGAAAGGATGCAGCAGTTCCAAAATAAATTAAAAAGTATGCTTTACACAGCGTATAAGGGTGATGTCACAGCACAACGGGAATCTAACGGGAAGAGGTGAAAGAGGTGAAAGTAATCCTCCTCCTCCCACGACCACGCCGGCAACAACAGGACGCTTTACAGACGTGTTGTTGATGGAGGACATGCAGAGCTTTTTAAGTCCTACGCATCGCCACAGCCCTTCGGGGTCCACCCTCAGAACGACTCGACCGACAGGTAGCAGACTACCTCGCCTTAACTGCAGATATCGACACTCTGAGGAGCGATGAACCCCTTGACTACTGGGTGTGCAGGCTTGACCTGTGGCCTGAGCTATCCCAATTTGCGATAGAACTTCTGGCCTGCCCGCTTCAAGTGTCCTGTCAGAAAGGACCTTCAGTGCAGCAGGAGGTATTGTCACTGAGAAGAGAAGTCGCCTAGGTCAAAAAAGTCTAGATTACCTCACCTTTATTAAGATGAATGAGGGATGGATCCCGAAGGGACTGACAGTGGGCGATACATTCGACTAAAAAAGGCCTGATGAGATGAGCTGCCTTGGGCTAAAAATGGTCCACACGCTGCTGTATTTTATCTCTGAATGCCGGATGACTTGCGTGACTTATCCGCCACCAACTAGGGTTCAAGCCGCAATGTTTTAGGCCACTTTCTGCCTGGGAAACAAACATCAATTTTTCTGGCTGCTGCTACAGCAGCGGCTGCAACAATACCTAATTTTTCAGGCATGTGTACATGCCTAATTTTTCTGGCCTCTGGTGCTACACTGTGGCTTCAAAAACCAAACCAAAAAAAAGGCACATAACAGGGATTAAACTGATAGGAATAGTACTACTTAACACACCACTCCTATCTGGTGGCACATTAGATTGCACGCACAGTGCCCCAAATTTGAAGTAGGAGGTCCGACCAAGCATCTTTTTCCATCTCCCGGTTCCTAAAATCGATGCCATATACACGTCCCCTGATAGGGGACGTAACAGGGATTAAACTAATAAGAATAGAACTACTTAACACACCACTCCTATCTGGTGGCACATTAGATTGCACGCGCAGTGCCCCAAATTTGAAGTAGGAGGACCGACCAAGCATCTTTTTCCATCTCCCGGTTCCTAAAATCCATGCCATATACACGTCCCCTGATAGGGGACGTAACAGGGATTAAACTGATAAGAATAGTACTACTTAACACACCTTATAATAACGCAGAAAGAGGCAATGCAGAGAGAGGAGTCTGAAGAAGAGGAGTCAGAGGAGGAAGGTGGCTTTGAGGAGGTGGAAGACCAAACACAGCAGGCGTCCCAGGGGGCTTGTTGTCACCTTTCGGGGACCCTTGGTGTTGTACGTAGCTGGGTGGAGGAAGAGACCTTCAATGACATCAGTGAGGACAAGGAACAGGACATGGCTAGCTTGGTATCCAACCTTGTGCAAATGGGGAGTTTGCGGTTGTGCAAATGGACTGTTTGCGGTTGTTTGCTGTGCGTTAAACGGGGAGTTTGGTCTGTCACTGTGAAGCGGGCGTAACCCTTACACTACCTGATCGATACAACATCATACCTGATGTTTTAAAGCACGTTATTCAAAACAATTTAGGAATGTTAGGTGATTTATGCCCTTTATGGATTAAAACCAGACTCTGCATCAACTATGTAATTTTCCATGGGAGTTTTGCCATGGATCCCCCTCCGGCATGCCACAGTCCCCTTGAAACAACTTTTCCATCACTATTGTGGCCAGAAAGAGTCCCTGTGGGTTTTAAAATTCGCCTGCCTATTGAAGTCTATGGCGGTTCACCCGGTTCGCCCGTTCGCGAACATTTGCGGGAATTCGCGTTCGCCATTCGCGAACGGAAAATTTTATGTTCGCGACATCACTAATCTCTATATGTTTGTATATACAAACCTACTTTATATATCTCTATATGTTTGTATATACAAACCTACTTTATATATCTCTATATGTTTGTATATACAAACCTACTTTATATATCTCTATATGTGTGTATAGACAAACCTACTTTATATATCTCTATATGTTTGTATATACAAACCTACTTTATATATCTCTATATGTTTGTATATACAAACCTACTTTATATATCTCTATATGTTTGTATATACAAACCTACTTTATATATCTCTATATGTGTGTATAGACAAACCTACTTTATATATCTCTATATGTTTGTATATACAAACCTACTTTATATATCTCTATACTGTATGTGTGTATAGACAAACTTACTTTATATATCTCTAAATGTGTTTATATACAAACCTACTTTATATATCTGTATATGTTTGTATATACAAACTGTCACAGATATCAGACGGCTAAGGCTACCCCCCACCCCCCTACAACCTCACCCCTGTTGTTTCTCAGTGGTTTTGGGCTCCTCAGAGCAACCACCATCTCTGGAAGCTGTTTGTTTGCTTTGTGTTGGCTTGTTTTTGTGTTCAGAGAAAAGTTGGTGTATGACCAGGAAAATCCTCCTAGGCTGGCCGGGCTCCTGGAACTCCCGGTCGTCCGCCTTACAACGGACACCCGCCTAACCACTCTCAGGCTGGCCAGGCTCCTGGAACTCCCGGTCGGCCACAGGACAGCAGAACACCCGCAAACTTTAACCTAGGTCGCTCCAGCAACCATGTGCCCCAGAGCTCCGCTCTTTTGGGGATTAGTAGCCCCTGGGGAGTACAAGGGGTGGGGGAATTGCAGGAGGGGAGCTCCTTTGGGAACTGGGGATTTTGGACACCCCTAACCCCATAACTTCATCGGACTGTAACTCCGGTCCCCAGTATGAATCATGCTGATTTTTGGACTGTGAAATCTGGGGACGAGAGCTTTAAAATGACAAACCTACTTTATATATCTATATATGTTTGTATATACAAACCTACTTTATATATCTCTATATGTTTGTATATACAAACCTACTTTATATATCTCTATATGTTTGTATATACAAACCTACTTTATATATCTCTATATGTTTGTATATACTAGATTACGAGTTTTGCGGTATGAGTGAAAAAGCAGCGTTAAGGCTTTTTTTCACTACCGCTGGTATTGGAGTCTTGCAGTTTTAGGGGCACCACACACTTTTTTGGCCTTAACGCAAATTAACTTAAGCAATTTGCGTAAAGTCTTTTTTCAATGGGACTTTCACAGCGCTGGTATTACGAGTCTGCCTGGGTGGCCAAAAAGTGACCTGTACACCCTATACCGCCAAGATCCATACCGTAAACTGAAAGTCAGTAGTTATTGGTTTTGCGCTACAAAGCTGTAGCATAAAACTCATAACTAAAGTGCTAAAAAGTACACTAACACCCATAAACTACCTATTAACCCCTAAACCGAGGCCATCCCACATCACAAACACTATAATAAAAATATTAACCCCTAATCTGCCGCTCTGGACATCGCCGCCACTATAATAAACATATTAACCCCTAAACCGCCACACTCCCGCCTCGCAAACACTAGTTAAATATTATTAACCTCTAATCTGCTGTCCCAAACATCGCTGCAACCTACGTTACTGTCATTAACCCCTAATCTGCTGCCCCCAACGTCACCGCCACTATACTACATTTATTAACCCCTAAACCTAAGTCTAACCCTAACACCCCCTAACTTAAATATAATTCAAATAAATCTATATAAAACCTACTATCATTACCTAAATAATTCCTATTTAAAACTAAATTCTTACCTATAAAATAAACCCTAAGCTAGCTACAAAATAACTATATAGCAAGGATAACTTGCCACAAACTTGTAGCTAACTTTTGCTGTAAGTCGGTATAACTTGCTGCAAGTTTTCACTGGCAAGTGTGTTTACTTGCATCATAATTGCAGCAAAAGTTCTAGTTGACACTTTTTCAACTTGCAGCAAGTTTACCTGGCAAGTCTCTAGCAAGAGCATTTCTGGCAAGTCAACTGCAAGAGCTCTGCAAGTTTGTTGCCAATTTTTGGCAAGTCAACTGCAAGAGCTCTGCAAGTCTATTGTCAATTTCTGGCAAGTCAACTGCAAGAGCTCTGCAAGTTTGTTGTCAATTTCTGGCAAGTCAACTGCAAGAGCTCTGCAAGTGTCTAGTCAATTTCTGGCAAGTTAACAGCAAGAGCTCTGCAAGATAATTGCAAATTTCTGACAAGTCAATAGCAAGAGCTCTGCAAGTCTGCTGCAAATTTCTGACAAGTCAACAGCAATAGCCCTTCAAATCTGCAGCAAATTTCTCACAATTTAACAGCAAGAGCCCTTCAAGTCTACTGCAAAAGCTCTGCAAATCTGTTACAAATCTCTAGCAAGTCAACTGCAAATCTTTAGCATATCTCTGGCACATATATCACAATTAAGAGCAGTGTCTGCCACAAGAGCACTACAAATTTACTATTATTTACGTCAATCATATTTACAAATTAATAATAAAATGGTTTTTTCCTGCAAAAGTTTATCTATGTAAGTTGTTTGTATGAATTTAATTGATCTTAAAGTTGTATCCATGCATTATCTGAGGTAATATATATTCATATATAAAACTAATATTATGACAGGTAATATATTAAAGGGACACTAAACCCACATTTTTTCTTTCATGATTCAGGCAAAGCATGCAATTTTAAGCAATTTTCTAGCTTACTCCTATTAATTTTTTTTTCCGTTTTTTTTCCTATTTTTATTCGAAAAAGCAGGAAAGTAAGTTCAAGAGACCATTTTTTGTTCAGCACAAGGGTATCGCTTGCTGATTGGTGGCTAAATGTAGCTACCAATATGTAAGCGCTACCCAGGTGCTAAAAAAAATCTTACATTTCTGCTTTTTCAAATAAAGATAGCAAGAGAACGAAGAAAAAATGATAATAGGAGTACATTAGAAAATAGCATGCTCTATCTGAATCATAAAAGCAAATCAATGGGTTTAGTATCCCTTTAAGTTGAATACTTGATGTATTCTTATATTAGAGTTATATTATAACACTAATATCATTATCTCAGGTACAATATGGCCCCTTTTTACAGCACACCCCTTTAAGGCATTCCACTTATAAATCAGTCTTCAGTTCTGCCCATCGTTATTATGTTTCATGTTCTTACCTCCCTTTCAGTCTTTTTTGGCCGTCATTTTAATTGATTATTTTCTTTATGAATATTTGTTTTACAGATATCTCCATTTCTGTGCAGTTATAAAAAATAATTATTGTATATAACTAACTGCAATTGTTACCAGAAGTTAAACTAGGAAAATCATATTTATTTTTTATTGATTTCATACTTTTACTGATTTTAATGAAATTAGCATTTGCCTGTCTGGTAAATATGATCTGTTAACCTCAATACTGTATGAAGATAAAAATATTCACCAAAAAATCCTTTAGAAATGACTCCATAAAAACAACAACATTGACTCTTACAAAAGTAATTTAAACTTTTATTAGGTTTCAAATTTTCCAGGTATTAAAACATTTTAAATATGACATTGTAATAAACCAGAGAATAACTTATAGTATAGGCCTAGGGTACAAGTATAATGCAGATGCACAATAATGTTGACAGAACAACAAAAATATAAGCTGATGTCCATCTGTATCTGTTCTATGATCCTGAATTTGGCACCGGCCTGTAAAAATAAAAACAAATATTACATAAATATGAGCATTCTGTGCTAATTGCTTAGTCTACAGCAGAACTTTAATTTGTAGAACTAAAAAAGTAAATCTGACAAAAAAAATAACATGCCTTTATTTCAACTTCAAGGTTGTGATGAATACTAAAAAAGAATTGTATTTTTAACTTCCATAAATTCTCATGTCAATGCAATTTCCATCTAGATATTAACATATTTGGCCACGTTCCTTCCTAATCAAACAGATCACTACCTGCCAATGGGATGCTTAGAACCTATACTTTAACCCCTTAAAGACTAGCAACGTACCCTGTACATCACTCGTCTTTGAATAGGGAAGTGCTATTAAATGCGCGGTCTCGCCGCCAGTGTTGAGGCCACGCTATTTACGATGACAAGAAGGGAGGCTATAATAGCGCAGTACCGCCACTTGTGGCGGGACACGTGCTATTTAAAAAAATATAACCCTTAATGAGCGGCAACATACATGGTACATCTCAGTCGTTAAAGGGTTACTATATTGAGACTTTTTTTTCCTTAAGATATTTATATTTTACTTCTCTAGAAATCAATGTGCACTATTTGATACCCTATGTTGTAATTTAAAATTTTGGTTGTGTTCCTAGACTTTTGGAGATAAAAGAGGGAAAGTCACAATGTGCAGTTTATTTCCTTTTCAATTGTGTTTTTTTTCCTTTTAAAAAATATAAAGTAATGTGCTATCTAGATTTGTCATATTCTAAATCTTCATATCCCCACTTCCCTTCCCAAAGGAAAATGATATAACAGAGTAGCATTTAGTAAGACAGTATTCTATTTACTTCTGTGATACTCCCATGCTGTGTGAGGTGCTTGCTTATTTAAAGGGACATTAAACACTAAGAGCCAGATTACAAGTGAAGTGCTAAATATTGCTTGCGTACAAGCAATATTAGTGCTCCATTGAGTAATACCAGCGCCCGCTAATATTAGCTGGTATTACAACTCAAGTGTAAAATTACGCAAGCTCAGAATCTAAGTGCAGCGAAGGGGGTAAGTAGCTCAGCGTTGCAGCAAATATAACACCCAACTCCGACCAACTTTACCCCCAAAATACTACCTAGTGCAATTATTTTATTAAAACATAAAAATACAATTTGTATTTTTTTTATAAAATACACTACACTGTATTTTGGGGGCATTTGGGGCATATTTATAAAATTGACCAGAGATCTGATCTCTGGTTAATTTTATAAGCGATAGTTGCTACCACAAGCATATAGTAGCAATAACCAGACACTTCTAATGGCTGGTTATTTATTGCGTGCCTGCAAAAGGGCACATTTGCCCACTTGCGGGCGCGCAATAAATTAGCGCTCCACTTGTAATCTAGCCCTAAATAAATGCTAGATAGAATGAAGCATTGAAAGAAAAGGTTAGTCTGTGAATAACATGTAGATGTATTTTTTAAAGTTTTATTTGGTGTTTAAACATTAACAAACTAAGTGTAAAGTTTTAGTGTCTATAAAACAATGGGAGCTGCCATGTTGTAACTTAGGTTACATTATCTGCTGTGGCCAATTAGGGACAGTTATAAATTTGTCACTAGAGTGTGCAGCCAATGGCTGTGTGGAATATAACAGTGTTCTGCACTTCCATTTCTAACAGGAGCTGAAAAGCTCACAACTTCAGAATAGAATTACAGGAAAAGGGGACAAAATAAATAATGAAAGTGTGTATATATATATATATATATATATATATATATATATATATATATATATATATATATATATACACACACACACAGTTTATCATTTTATATTACCATGTCAAGGTGTTTATTGTCCCTTTAAAAGGGCCTTAATAGTAAAAAAAAATGACATCCTTTAATGTAAATTTAAGACTATTGACCCTGCACTACTGTGAGATTAACCCACACAAAGGCTTTAAACACACAATGGAAGTACTGATTGGTACCTGCAGAGCACTGCTGGTCCAGAGCAAAAACTGCCAACTGCTGCTTATCTAATCAGAAATACTAGTTAATTGACTAGCGCTCATGATTGGATCAGCAGCACTTCCGCTCAGGATCAGCAATGCTCTGTGGTTCCAAGCAGTACTTCTACTGTGTGTTTAACCCCTTTGTGGGTTAGTGCAGGGTTGATGGTCTTAAAATGAATTAAAACAAATTAGAGCATGTATTTTTTTACTAATATGCTCTTTTAAAGAAATATATATTGTTTTATCTTAAGTTGCATGTTGCTGAAGCACTGAAAATTGTAAAGGGAGTTTCATTTATTGTTCCTGTGACAGGAGTAGACATGTGCGGTTCGTTTCGGATTTATTCGGAAATTCGGAAAATTCGGTAAATTCGGAGATTCGGATCGATTCGGATTTCCGAATTAAAATACTTCCGAATCTACCGAATGAATCCGAAATAGCTGCCGTATCTCCGAATAAATCCGAATTAGCTCGGTAAAATTCGGCATTTCCCCATAGGAAACAATGGGAGTTTCGGCTGAAAAAAAAACTAACACCGCAGCTCGATTGTTTCCTATGGGGAAACACTAAGTCTGCACCTAACACCCTAACATGTACCCCGAGTCTCTAAACACCCCTAATCTAACACTTATTAACCCCTAATCTGCCGCCCCCGCTATCGCTGACACCTGCATTATTTTATTAACCCCTAATCTGCCGACCGAATATCGCCGCCACCTACATTATAGCTATTAACCCCTAATCTGCTGTCCCTAACACCGCCGACCCCTACATTATAGTTATTAACCCCTAATCTGCCCCCCCCAACGTCGCCGCAATCTAACTACAAGTATTAACCCCTAATCTGCCGACCGCAAATCGCCGCCGCCTACATTATAGCTATTAACCCCTAATCTGCTGTACCTAACATCGCCGACCCCTACATTATATTTATTAACCCCTAATCTGCCCCCCAACGTCGCCGCAATCTAACTACAAGTATTAACCCCTAATCTGCCGACCGCAAATCGCCGCCGCCTACATTATAGCTATTAACCCCTAATCTGCTGTCCCTAACACCGCCGACCCCTACATTATATTTATTAACCCCTAATCTGCCCCCCAACGTCGCCGCAATCTAACTACAAGTATTAACCCCTAATCTGCCGACCGCAAATCGCCGCCACTATAATAAATGTATTAACCCCTAAACCACCACACTCCCGCCTCGCAAACACTATAATACATTTTATTAACCCCTAATCTGCCCTCCCTAACATCGCCGCCACCTACCTACAATTATTAACCCCTAATCTCCTGCCCACAACGTCGCCGCTACTATAATAAGGTTATTAACCCCTAAACCTAAGTCTAACCCTAACACTAACACCCCCTAACTTAAATATAATTTAAATAAAACGAAATAAATTTACTATAGTTAAATAAATGAATCCTATTTAAAACTAAATACTTACCTGTAAAATAAACCCTAATATAGCTACAATATAACTAATAGTTACATTGTAGCTATCTTAGGATTTATATTTATTTTACAGGCAACTTTGTATTTATTTTAACTAGGTACAATAGCTATTAAATAGTTAATAACTATTTAATAACTACCTAGTTAAAATAATTACAAAATTACCTGTAAAATAAATCCTAACCTAAGTTACAATTAAACCTAACACTACACTATCATTAAATAAATTAACTACAAGTACCTACAATTATCTACAATTAAATAAACTAAAGTACAAAAAAAAACAACACTAAATTACAAAAAAAACAAACACTAAATTACAAAAAATAAAAAAATATTACAAGAATTTTAAACTAATTACACCTAATCTAAGCCCCCTAATAAAATAACAAAGCCCCCCAAAATAAAAAAATGCCCTACCCTATACTAAATTACAAAAGTTAACAGCTCTATTACCTTACCAGCCCTTAAAAGGGCCTTTTGCGGGGCATGCCCCAAAGAAAACCGCTCTTTTGCCTGTAAAAAAAAACACAAAACCCCCCTTAAATAAACCTAACACTACCCCCCTGAAGATCTCCCTACCTTGAGTTGTGTTCACCCAGCCGGGCCGAAGTCTTCATCCGATGGGGCAGAAGAGGACATCCAGACCGGCAGAAGTCTTCATCCAAGCGGGGCAAGAAGATGTCTTCCATCCATCAGAAAAGTACCAAAAAACAAACAAACACTAAATTACCAAAAATAATAAAATATTACAATAATTTTAAACTAATTACACCTAATCTAAGCCCCCTACTAGCTATTAATATAGCTACAACTAATAGTTACATTGTAGCTATTTTAGGATTTATATTTATTTTACAGGCAACTTTGTATTTATTTTAACTAGGTACAATAGTTATTAAATAGTTAATAACTATTTAATAACTACCTAGCTAAAATAAATACAAATTTACCTGTAAAATAAATCCTAACCTAAGTTACAATTACACTTAACACTGCACTATCATTAAATTAATTAAATAAATGAATCCTATTTAAAACTAAATACTTACCTGTAAAATAAACCCTAATATAGCTACAATATAACTAATAGTTACATTGTAGCTATTTTAGGATTTATATTTATTTTACAGGCAACTTTGTATTTATTTTAACTAGGTACAATAGCTATTAAATAGATATTTACTGTTTAATAGCTACCTAGTTAAAATAATTACAAAATTACCTGTAAAATAAATCCTAACCTAAGTTACAATTAAACCTAACACTACACTATCATGAAATAAATTAAATAAATTAAATACAATGAAATAAACTAAACTAAATTACAAAAAATAAAAAAAATTACAAGAATTTTAAACTAATTACACCTAATCTAAGCCCCCTAATAAAATAACAAAGCCCCCCAAAATAAAAAAATGCCCTACCCTATACTAAATTACAAAAGTTAACAGCTCTATTACCTTACCAGCCCTTAAAAGGGCCTTTTGCGGGGGCATGCCCCAAAGAAAACAGCTCTTTTGCCTGTAAAAAAAAACCAAATACCCCCCCCCCCCACATTACAACCCACCACCCACATACCCCTACTCTAACCCAAACCCCCTTAAATAAACCTAACACTACCCCCCTGAAGATCTCCCTACCGTGTCTTCACCCAGCGGGCCGAAGTCTTCATCCGATGGGGCAGAAGAGGACATCCAGACCGGCAGAAGTCTTCATCCAAGCGGGGCAAGAAGAGGTCTTCCATCCATCAGAAGTCTTGATCCAGGCGGCATCTTCTCTGTTCATCCATCCGGAGCGGAGCGGCAGCATCCTGAAGACATCTGACGCGGAGCATCCTCTTCTTTCTTGATCCGACGACTAAATGACTGTACCTTTAAGTGACGTCATCCAAGATGGCGTCCCTTGAATTCCGATTGGCTGATAGAATATTCCTACCTTAATTCCGATTGGCTGATAGAATCCTATCAGCCAATCGGAATTCAAGGGACGCCATCTTGGATGACGTCACTTAAAGGTACAGTCATTTAGTCGTCGGATCAAGAAAGAAGAGGATGCTCCGCGTCAGATGTCTTCAGGATGCTGCCGCTCCGCTCCGGATGGATGAACAGAGAAGATGCCGCCTGGATCAAGACTTCTGATGGATGGAAGACCTCTTCTTGCCCCGCTTGGATGAAGACTTCTGCCGGTCTGGATGTCCTCTTCTGCCCCATCGGATGAAGACTTCGGCCCGGCTGGGTGAACACAACTCAAGGTAGGGAGATCTTCAGGGGGGTAGTGTTAGGTTTATTTAAGGGGGGTTTGGGTTAGAGTAGGGGTATGTGGGTGGTGGGTTGTAATGTGGGGGGGGGTATTGTGTTTTTTTTTACAGGCAAAAGAGCTGTTTTCTTTGGGGCATGCCCCGCAAAAGGCCCTTTTAAGGGTTGGTAAAGTAATAGAGCTGTTAACTTTTGTAATCTAGTATAGGGTAGGGCATTTTTTTTTATTTTGGGTGGCTTTGTTATTTTATTAGGGGGCTTAGATTCGGTGTAATTAGTTTAAAATTCTTGTAATATTTTTTTATTTTTTGTAATTTAGTGTTTGTTTTTTTGTACTTTAGTTTAGTTTATTTCATTGTATTTAATTGTAGGTACTTGTAGTTAATTTATTTAATTTATTTCATGATAGTGTAGTGTTAGGTTTAATTGTAACTTAGGTTAGGATTTATTTTACAGGTAATTTTGTAATTATTTTAACTAGGTAGCTATTAAACAGTAAATATCTATTTAATAGCTATTTTACCTAGTTAAAATAATTACAAAGTTGCCTGTAAAATAAATATAAATGCTAAAATAGCTACAATGTAACTATTAGTTATATTGTAGCTATATTAGGGTTTTATTTTACAGGTAAGTATTTAGTTTTAAATAGGATTCATTTATTTAATTAATTTAATGATAGTGTAGTGTTCGGTGTAATTGTAACTTAGGTTAGGATTTATTTTACAGGTAAATTTGTATTTATTTTAGCTAGGTAGTTATTAAATAGTTATTAACTATTTAATAACTATTGTACCTAGTTAAAATAAATACAAAGTTGCCTGTAAAATAAATATAAATCCTAAAATAGCTACAATGTAACTATTAGTTATATTGTAGCTATATTAATAGCTAGTAGGGGGCTTAGATTAGGTGTAATTAGTTTAAAATTATTGTAATATTTTATTAGTTTTGGTAATTTAGTGTTTGTTTGTATTTTGGTACTTGTATGATGGATGGAAGACCTCTTCTTGCCCCGCTTGGATGAAGACTTCTGCCGGTCTGGATGTACTCTTCTGCCCCATCGGATGAAGACTTCGGCCCGGCTGGGTGAACACGACTCAAGGTAGGGAGATCTTCAGGGGGGTAGTGTTAGGTTTATTTAAGGGGGGTTTGGGTTAGAGTAGGGGTATGTGGGTGGTGGGTTGTAATGTGGGGGGGGGGGTATTGTTTTTTTTTACAGGCAAAAGAGCTGTTTTCTTTGGGGCATGCCCCGCAAAAGGCCCTTTTAAGGGTTGGTAAAGTAATAGAGCTGTTAACTTTTGTAATTTAGTATAGGGTAGGGCATTTTTTTTTATTTTGGGGGGCTTTGTTATTTTATTAGAGGGCTTAGATTAGGTGTAATTAGTTTAAAATTCTTGTAATATTTTTTTATTTTTTGTAATTTAGTGTTTGTTTGTTTTTGTAATTTAGTGTTTGTTTTTTTTGTACTTTAGTTTATTTAATTGTAGATAATTGTAGGTACTTGTAGTTAATTTATTTAATGATAGTGTAGTGTTAGGTTTAATTGTAACTTAGGTTAGGATTTATTTTACAGGTAATTTTGTAATTATTTTAACTAGGTAGCTATTAAACAGTAAATATCTATTTAATAGCTATTTTACCTAGTTAAAATAATTACAAAGTTGCCTGTAAAATAAATATAAATGCTAAAATAGCTACAATGTAACTATTAGTTATATTGTAGCTATATTAGGGTTTATTTTACAGGTAAGTATTTAGTTTTAAATAGGATTCATTTATTTAATTAATTTAATGATAGTGTAGTGTTAGGTGTAATTGTAACTTAGGTTAGGATTTATTTTACAGGTAAATTTGTATTTATTTTAGCTAGGTACTAGTTATTAAATAGTTATTAAATATTTAATAACTATTGTACCTAGTTAAAATAAATACAAAGTTGCCTGTAAAATAAATATAAATCCTAAAATAGCTACAATGTAACTATTAGTTATATTGCAGCTATATTAGGGTTTATTTTACAGGTAAGTATTTAGTTTTAAATAGGATTCATTTATTTAACTATAGTAAATTTATTTCGTTTTATTTAAATTATATTTAAGTTAGGGGGTGTTAGTGTTAGGGTTAGACTTAGGTTTAGGGGTTAATAACCTTATTATAGTAGCGGTGACGGTGCGGGCGTGAGGTTAGGGGTTAATAATTGTAGGTAGGTGGCGGCGATGTTAGGGAGGTCAGATTAGGGGTTAATAAAATGTATTATAGTGTTTGCGAGGCGGGAGTGCGGCGGTTTAGGGGTTAATACATTTATTATAGTGGCGGCGATTTGCGGTTGGCAGATTAGGGGTTAATACTTGTAGTTAGATTGCGGCGACGTTGGGGGGGGCAGATTAGGGGTTAATAACTATAATGTAGGGGTCGGCGGTGTTAGGGACAGCAGATTAGGGGTTAATAGCTATAATGTAGGCGGCGGCGATATCGGTTCGGCAGATTAGGGGTTAATACTTGTAGTTAGATTGCGGCGACGTTGGGGGGGGGGGGCAGATTAGGGGTTAATAACTATAATGTAGGGGTCGGCGGTGTTAGGGACAGAAGATTTGGGGTTAATAGCTATAATGTAGGCGGCGGCGATATCGGGTCGGCAGATTAGGGGTTAATACTTGTAGTTAGATTGCAGCGACGTTGGGGGGGGCAGATTAGGGGTTAATAACTATAATGTAGGGGTCGGCTATGTTAGGGACAGCAGATTAGGGGTTAATAGTTATAATGTAAGTTGCGGCGATAACCGATCGGCAGATTAGGGGTTAAATAATGTTATTATAGGGTTTGCGATGTGGGGGGGCCTCGGTTTAGTGGTTCATAGGTAGTTTATGGGTGTTAGTGACTTAGTGTACTAAATGGGTGTTAGTGTACTAAAACATACCGAATTTCGGAACCGAATTCAGCCGAATCCGAATAAATCCGAAACGAATTTATTCGGATCCGAATAAATCCGAAACGAATTTATTCAAATTTTGCCGAATCCGATTCGATCCGAACCGAAATTCGAAAAGTCCGAATCGATCCGAACCGAAAACGAACCAAATTTTTTAGCCATGCACATGTCTAGACAGGAGCATTCCTTTGTTTGAAGAATGTTTCTTTTTAGACAAGATTTATAATTCATTAACATTTTAATTGATATTAGTTGATAGTGCAATAAAAATCCTGTCACAAAGAAGCACCACTATCAAAATGGAACATTCCTTTCAAAGGGTCAGCTCAATTCAAGCACAGAGAAAACTCCAACATGGCTGCTCTATTTATGATCATGGGAGGATCAGGGAAGTGAGTAAAACACTCCCCTGCTGTATCACATCCATATAAGCATGTTGTATAAACAGAAACAAACACTCCCCTGCTGTATCACATCCATATAAGCATGTTGTATAAACAGAAATAAAACACTCCCCTGCTGTATCACATCCATATAAGCATGTTGTATAAATAGAAATAAAACACTCCCCTGCTGTATCACATCCATATAAGCATGTTGTATAAACAGAAACAAACACTCCCCTGCTGTATCACATCCATATAAGCATGTTGTATAAACAGAAACAAACACTCCCCTGCTGTATCACATCCATATAAGCATGTTGTATAAACAGAAACAAACACTCCCCTGCTGTATCACATCCATATAAGCATGTTGTATAAACAGAAACAAACACTCCCCTGCTGTATCACATCCATATAAGCATGTTGTATAGACAGAAACAAACACTCCTCTGCTGTATCACATCCATATAAGCATGTTGTATAAAAAAAACAAAAAACAATTATAAAAGAAATGACTCAGTGGGGTGATTTAAACAAGAAAAAACATAACTGCTTACCTGTGACCACAAACAATTCTTGTGTGGGATTGGCAATCCCCTATGCATCTTCTCATTTCATGGTCAGTAATGTCTTTATAGACCCTTTGACATGTTTCTGTGATAGAAAACAACATCAAATAAATGAGTATACAGTTAGATATGCAAAATAATTAGATAAAGTCTGTTCAGCAATAGTCTGTCCCCTATTACATGGGCATTATACACTTTGTGATTATAACATGAATTATTTAATTATAAATAATAAAACAACTTTGCATTATACTTTCATTATTTTGCCCGCTTTGCCTGTAATGTAATGGTCTATGCGAAAGTTTTCCAGTGGCCAAATTTCACTACCATTTTCCTTATTTGGAGGAGCTAATCCTGATGTACTTCATGTGACAGTCACTCTAGTCACATCATACTGTCAGTAGGCTTTTCCTCGTTTTATGTATGTTATCACAAAGTCACATCATACTGTCAGTATGCCTTTCCTTGTTTTGTTAGCACAAAGTCCATGCTAAAGCCAATTAGAAAGATATACAGACTATTGTTAATCATTTGAGGTCTGAAGCCTGCATTACCAATTTTCAGCATAGTAAAAACCCATATTATTCAGAGTTAAAGGGACATGAAACCCAATTTTTTTTCTTTCGTTATTTAGAAAGAGCATGTCATTTTAAACCACTTTCGAATTTACTACTTTTACCTAATTTGCTTCATTTTCTTGATATCACTTGCTGAAAAGTATATCTAGATATGCTCAGTAGCTGCTGATTGGTTGCTGCACATAGAGGCCTTGTGTGATTAGCTCACACGTGCATTGCTATTTCTTCAACAAAGGATATCTAAAGAATTGAGCAAATTAGATAATAGAAGTAAATTGGAAAGTTGTTTAAAATTGCATGCCCTATCTGAATCATGAAAGTTTAATTTCAAATAGATTGTCCCTTTAAAGGGACATGAAACCCATCATTTTTCTTTCATAATTAAAATAGAGCAGGATTCTTCAAACCATGGGTCGGGACCCATTACTGGGTCACAACACCATGTGTACTGGGTCTTGTGTGTGTGTTGTAGGAGTGTGTGTGGTGTATTGTATGAGATTGTGTGTGTGTGCTGTGCATGTGTTGTGTATGAGAGTGTGTGTGTGTTGTATTAGTGTGTGTGTTATATGAGAGAGTGTGTGGTATGTGTGTTGTATGAGTGTGTGTGGTATGCGTGTGTTATGAAAGCGTGTGTGTATGTGTGTTGTAAGAGTGTATGGGGTGAGTGTGTATTATATGAAAGTGTGTGTGTTGTATGATAGTGTATGTGGTATGTGTGTTATATGAAAGTGTGTGTTGTATGAGAGTGTGTGTGGTATGTGTGTTACATGAAAATGTGTGTTGTATGAGAGTGTGTGGTGTGTGTGTTGTATGAGAGTGTGTGTGTGGTATGCGTGTGTTATGAAAGTGTTTGTGTATGTGTGTGTTGTAAGAGTGTATGGGGTGAGTGTGTGTTATATGAAAGTGTGTGTTATATGAAAGTGTGTGTTGTATGAGAGTGTGTGTGGTATGTGTGTTATATGAAAGTGTGTGTGTTATATGAGAGTGTGTGGTATGTGTGGTGTGTGTGTGTGGTATGCGTGTGTTATGAAAGTGTGTGTGTGTTGTAAGAGTGCATGGGGTGAGTGTGTATTATATGAAAGTGTGTGTGTTGTATGATAGTGTATGTGGTATGTGTGTTATATGAAAGTTTGTGTTGTATGAGAGTGTGTGTGGTATGTGTGTTACATGAAAATGTGTGTTGTATGAGAGTGTGTGGTGTGTGTGTTGTATGAGAGTGTGTGTGTGTGGTATGCGTGTGTTATTAAAGTGTGTGTGTTGTAAGAGTGTATGGGATGAGTGTGTGTTATATGAAAGTGTGTGTTGTATGAGAGTGTGTGTGGTATGTGTGTTATATGAAAGTGTGTGTGTTGTATGAGAGTGTGTGGTATGTGTGTTACATGAAAATGTGTGTTGTATGAGAGTGTGTGTGTTATTACGTTTTACAACGCTTTCATATTTGACTATAATCAGGAATAAAGAATGCACATATTTCAGTTTCTTTGCCAAAAATTGCAGCTATCATGTTATTTATTTCTTACAAAATTATTTCTAGACCAAGTATAAAAATTGGGTCCTAAAGGTATGTGGTATCATGGCACTGGGTCTTGGGGGGAAAAGTTTGAAGAACCCTGAAACAGAGCATACAATTTTAAACAACTTTCCACTTTACATCTATTATTTAATTTGCTTAATTCTCTTGATATCCTTTTTTGAAGAAGCAGCAATACACTACTGGGAGCTATTAAATTCATTGGGTGAGCCAATAACATGAAGTATACATGTGCAGCCACCAATCAGCAGCTACTGAACATACTTAGGTATCCTTTTCTATAAAGAATACCAAGAGAACAAAACAAATTAGATAATAGAAGTAAATTGGAAAGAAAATTTATGCTTACCTGATAAATGTATTTCTTTTTTGACACAATGAGTCCACGGATCATCTTAATTATTAATGGGATATTCACCTCCTGGTCAGCAGGGGGCGGCAAAGAGCACCACAGCAGAGCTGTTAAATAGCTCCTCCCTTCCCTCCCACTCCAGTTATTCGACAGAAGTTAAGGATAGAAAGGAAAAAACAACCATGAGTAGCCCTTGGATTCACACAAATAGAGATATTTACGCCAAATTTTATGGTAAATCTTTCTAGTTGCAGGCTTACGAGTCTGAATCATGGTCTCTATGACCGAGTCAGAAAACCCCCGCTTGGATAAAATTTAGCGTTCAATCTCCAAGCAGTCAGCTTCAGAGTAACTAGATTTGGGTGAAGAAAGGGCCCCTGAATTAGAAGGTCCTTCCTCAACAGAAGTCTCCAAGGTGGCAGAGATGCCTACTCTACCAGATCTGCATACCAAATCCTGCGAGGCCAAGCTGGAGCTATGAGGATCACCGATGCCCTCTCCTGTTTGATTAGAGCAATGACCCGAGGAAGAAGAGCAAACGGAGGAAATAGGTATGCTAGACTGAAGGTCCAAGGGACCACCAGAGCATCTATCAGCTCCGCCTGGGGGTCCCTGGACCTCGACCCGTATCTCGGGAGCTTGGGATTTAAGAGCCTTTATTCTATCCTGGATCTCATCCAAAGAAGTTTCTGTCCTGAGAGCCTCAGACAGTGCATCAAACCAATACACCGCCGCACTAGTGACGGTAGCAATACACACAGCTGGTTGTCATTGCAGGCCCTGGTGTACAGTGTGAGTAAACCCTCTAACTTTTTGTCCATAGGATCTTTGAAGGTACAACTATCCTCTATGGGAATAGTAGTTCTCTTAGCTAAGGTAGAAATGGCCCCTTCCACCTTAGGCACTGTTTGCCAAGCCTCTTTGTTAGAGTCGGCTATGGGAAACATCTTCTTAAAAATAGGAGAGGGAGAAAAAGGTATGCCCGGTCTCTCCCATTCCTTAGCAATTATTTCATAAGCTCGGTCAGGGACCGGAAACATGTCTGTCGAGGAAGCAACCTCGAAATATTTGTTCAGCTTACTAGACTTCTTAGGAACAACCACTACCGTGGAGTCACTGTCGTCCAAAGTAACTAAAACCTCCCTAAGTAACAGACGGAGGTGTTCTAGCTTAAACCTAAAAGATACAACCTCAGAATCAGCCAGAGGAATTACACTTTCTGAATCTGAAATTTCTCCTTCAGATGCTACAGCGGTATCCTCCTCTTCGGTATTCTGGGAGGGCACCTCCGAAATTGCAACAATTGCATCAGAAACCTTGCTTACTAAATGTTTGATTTTCCTTTTTACGCTTTCCCTGCAACATTGGAAAAGCAGACAACGCATCATGAGAGAAGCTATGTCTTTTAAGGTAACTCCAGCGGGAGCTAGAGCAGAAGTGCAGGGCACTGCTTGTGAGGGAGGTAAAATTTGGGACGCTTGGGGAGAAAGCTGCGGCATATTTTGAACCTCGTCATAAGACTCTTGGACAGAATCGGCTTTAGAAAAATTTTGCTCAGAAAAAATATTTTCCCTATAATTTAAAGTCCTCTCAATACATGAGGGACAGAAAGGGATAGGTGGTTCCACATTTGCATCAAAACACAAGGAGCAAGTGACATCTTGCAAGCCTCCTTGGTCCATACTGTTCACAATGAGTAAATTAATAAATAAAAAAACTCAAATGAATTAAAATTTTTGTAATGAAAAAACGTTACTGTGTCTTTAAATTTAAACAGGTAACTTTTTTACCCAACTATGTCAATTATAAAAATATCACAATTTGAACACTACAGACACCTTTACACCTCAGTAACCCTGCTGAGGTGCCTACCTGACTGCTAAACAGGAGTCAATGTCCCTTTCCTTGTGGTGCAGGAACGATCCGGACCTCAGCAATAAGAATAGTGCCAACGAATAATGCTAGAAATGCCTGCTTTGCTGGAAACCATGCGTTTCTAGTGACACGCTACTGAACTGAAGCCCATCGTGGGCGTTACTATATGCACCTCATCTCCCGATCGGCCTGTTTGTTAAGTAAAGCCGTCGGGAGACACAAACCACCAGAGCAAATGAAAAAGCTTTACTCCCAGCCCCAGTGCCTGCAGATATGGCTGTCTAAAATCCTCTCCAGTCTAGGAGAGTCTGTAGTCCCCAAACATAAAGCGCCCCTTCCTGTATGAGCCTTATATGTTCATTTTTCCAATAAATGTTCACACCTTTATCTCTGAGATGCTTTGTTTCCTTGGCCCCAGAATAAAAAAACAGCACTTACCTCGTATCTGCCTGACAGCAAGGCAGCTCACAGGCTTGAGAGGTCCTATCCCTCACATCGACCTGTGGAGAAATAAAAGTCTGAGTAAATTACATGGGAGGCGCAGTGAGGATTATGTCCCACAAGTTCCCATTGCTCTAAAGCCACCACTGCTCTACTGAAGAGACTGATATGGACTACGGCTACACTCTAGGACAAAGCAGCACAATCTTGCACTACCTTAAAAATAATAAACTCTTGATTGAAGAATTTTATCTAACAACTCACTTTACCACTTCCTAGCACTAACGTAGGCAAAGAGAATGACTGGAGTGGGAGGGAAGGGAGGAGCTATTTAACAGCTTTGCTGTGGTGCTCTTTGCCGCCTCCTGCTGACCAGGAGGTGAATATCCCATTAGTAATTAAGATGATCCGTGGACTCATTGTGTCATGAAAAAGAGAAATTGTTTAACCCCTTGAGTGCTAACAACGGCTCTGAGCTGTCACAGGGTTTCCCACTCTGGTGCTAACGACGGCTCAGAGCCGTCGCTAGCACTCTCCCACCTTGAGGGAGATCTGGGGGCTCCCACCCGCTCCTACCCCGGCGATTGGGCCTGCATAGTGACAGGCATCACCGGGGCTTCACATTATGCACGGTGATGTCACGCGCAATGACTTGATGATGTCACCGCGCAACTTTATTTAACATTAACAATGTTAAATATCGAAGCAGGGGGCATGCTGCTTAGAAGCCTGTATCTCAGGCATCTAAGCAGCTACAGACCCCCAAGGCCCACTGTTGGAAAGGTAATCGTCTAACCTTTCCAAAAGGGTAAGTCTTGGGGATCTGAAAAAAAAAGTAAAAAAATAAATATATATTTTAAAAAATATAAAACAAAAAAAAAAAAAAACTAAAAAAGCTTAGCACCAAGGTGGGTTAAAATCTCATGCTCTATACTGAATCATGAAAGACAGAAAAACCTTGGGTTTCATGCCCCTTTAAATTACAGTAAATGGTGCAAAATAAAAAGTATATTGCAAAGTTGCATAACTAAACATTTTATATTGTGATCTCAATGTGTGTTATGCCCCTTTAAAGCATATATGTCTATATGTGTGTACATATATATTAAAGTGATGGTAAATCCTAGCGTTTGTGAAACGCTAGGATTTACCATTGGAACAAATAAAGGGGACTTTCATTCATGACGTATAAAATACTTCATGCTGAAAGCTCCTTTTTTTGTTTGCAGCGTTTGCCGCACTGAGCTGCTAAGGCAACCTTCAGCAGAACGGTATTTGACTGAGGTGACGTTTCCACCTCTTAGCCAATAGCCTTGCAGGAAATTCGAGGCCTGTCACTTTAATGTTTTTATATGTGTATATATGACTGTAAATACATATATACACATATAAATACAATAATATATATATACATATTTTTTTTTATATATATATATATATATATATATATATATATATATATATATATATATATATATATTTATATATATATATATATATATATACACACAAAAACATCTTTTGCAATGTATGTGTCTCAATGTCAAAGCCATTTGCCTGCCTTTTTTTTCTAGCACCCGAGATCTCATATCTTTTGAACCCTTAAAAGGTTTTTTGTGCAATATTTTTTTTAAATAATTTTTTATTAGACTTTCGGCTAGATTACGAGTTTTGCGTTATGAGTATAACGCTGCTTTTTCACTACCGCTGCTATTACGAGTCTTGTAAGTACAGCTGTACCGCACACTTTTTTGGCCGTCATGCAACGTAACTACAACACCTTTCAAAAAGTCATTTTTCAATGGGACTTCCATAGAAGTTGTTTGTATTTTATTTTTTTATTACAAGCAAAAAAGATCAGATTTATTTGGGGCCATGTCCCGCAAAAGGCCCTTTTAAGGGCTATTGGCAGTTTAGTTTAGGCTAGGGGTTTTTTATTTGGGAGGGTTTTTTTTTATTTTGATAGGGCTATTAGATTAGGTGTAATTAGTTTAAATATTTGATCATTTATTTTTTTATTTTGTGTAATTTAGTGTTTATTTTTTTGTAATTTAGTTAATTGTATTTAATTAATGTAATTTATTTAATTTTAGTGTAATGTTAGGGGTTAGTGTGAGGCAGGTTAAGTTTTATTTTATAGGTAAATTAATTTTTTATTTATTTTAACTAGATAGTAAATCGTTAATAACTATTTACTAACTAGTCTACCTAGTTAAAATAAATACAAACTTAGCTGTTAAATAAAAATAAAACCTAAGCTAGCTAAAATGTAACTATTAGTTATATTGTAGCAAGCTTAGGGTTTATTTTATAGGTATTTTGTTTTAAATAGGTATTATTTAGTTAATGATAGTAATTTTTATTTAGATTTATTTTAATTCTATTAAAGTTAGGAGTGTTAGGGTTAGACTTAGGTTTAGGGGTTAATATATTTATTTAGTATTAGTGATGTGAGAGGCCAGAGGTTTAGGGGTTAATAACTTTAGTATAGTGGCGGTGACGTTGGGGGTGGCAGATTAGGGGTTAATACATTTATGTAGGTGGTGGCGGCGACGTTGGGGGCGGCAGATTAGGGTTTATTAAATTTATGTAGATGGCGGTGACATTGGGGGCAGCAGATTAGGGGTTAATAAGTGTAGGTAGGTGGCAGCAACATTGGGGGCGGCAGATTAGGGGTTATGTAATGTAGGTGTCGGCGATGTCGGGGGCAAAAGATTAGGGGTGTTTAGACTCGGGGTTTATGTTAGGGTGTTAGGTGTAAACATAAATTTTCTTTCCCCATAGGAATCAATGGGGCTGCGTTACGGAGCTTTACGCTCCTTTATTGCAGGTGTTAGGCTTTTTTTTTAAGACGGCTCTCCCCATTGATGTCTCTGGGGAAATCGTGCACGAGCACGTAAAACCAGCTCAAAGCAGCGCTGGTATTTGTGTGCGGTATGGAGCTCAACGCTGCCATATTGCCTGCTAACGGCCGGGTTTTTGCAAACCTGTAATAGCAGCGCTATTAAAGGTGAGCGGTGGAAATAACTTGCAAGTTAGTAGCGAGCCGCTCATAACGCAAAACTCGTAATCTGGCTGATGGTTATTTACCTGCTCTCATCCAAGGTAATCCAGAAAATCTGGCCTGTTGGGGAGGCCTGGGGACAGGTTTGAAAACCACTGCCCTAGATCAAAATAATTGGCAACTGATATTAAAGGGACTGTTAACAAGGATTATTTTTTAGGGAATAGGGATTTAATCTCAGTTTCTTGCTGCAAGTCTTTTAATTTACGTTAAAGATTTTGATCACAGTAGAATCATTTCAAAAAGTAAATTAAAACATTTGCAGCAAGAAAATTAGATTAAAATCACTAATTACCTTAAAATATTTACTGTATTTTGTAATGCATGTTAAATAAAATACCCTTACAGCTCACTTGCATATGAATAATAGTTTTTCAATGTAGGGCCAAATTAAACAAGCAAGGGTTACATTATTAACCCTTCAGCATCTACATAGCAGGACATAGTTATTTTAAACTGCACAAATACTGTAACCCACACCAAAAACAACACAAAATATTAACCCCTGCCAGGCTTCTGAACACCATCAAAGCAATTCATAAAATAAAGCTCCCACCCTTCTAGTACTGCTACACCATTATATCAGAAAGTCACACTCAGATGCAGTTTGTTTGTTGATGTCTGTATATTTCATACACTTAACAGTAACATCTCTCATATAAAACATACATTTTCTAAGAGTTTTCTAATGTCTGTATATTACAAAAATGCTCGTTTTCAAACAGAAAAATAAAGATGCACATTTCAATTGTATTTGGATTATCCCTTTAACATTTAAATCTAGTTGTGTTTGTATGTTCTGTGTAATGCAGTAGCAGGTGGCTTACTAATGCTGCTAAACAAATCATTAGTGTATAATTATTATATGTTACATGTGTGTGTGTGTGTGTGCAGCTAGTGAGGTTTATATATATATATATATATAATCTAATGGCTGATCTTACCTGATTGCAATGCACATGGCTTGTCTGCAGCACACACAGAAAGTTCATGGTAGTGAGACAGTGAGTGCAGTCAAATGCCGCAGCGCCCTCTGTGGTGGTAAGACCACACTGCACACAATATTATATACTAAACACAGCCTAATGTAAACTGTAGCTAAAAGCTAGTAGTATGGGTGACACATGAACTTTAATTTATTTTATTCCAGAACACAAATATACAATGCCTATAAAACTATGTATTATTTAGCTTTAGAGTCAGAATTTAAAATACAAGTTAGCCATCTTAAAGAGACATTCCAGCAAAATGTGCATCATTGCATTTCTATTTTGAATAGAATCATTTTTCCAATACACATGCCTTAGCAAAAATGCTCTAGAAAATATATCACCGTTTAAATTTACCTTTCCTAATAGGAGCATAAAAACTAATTTTAAAAAGTGTATCTGCGAAGAGAGCCAGAGGTTGTGTACATGACACATGCTGAGCCATTTCCCATGCAATACCAGCTCTGAGCACATGCAGTGTACTTAAGTATGCTTCACATGTACACTGTTTTTTGTGTACTTAAAGGGACAAACTACTCCAGAATTTGTATTGTTTTAAAAGATAAATAATCCCTTTATTACCCATTCCTCAGTTTTGCACAACCAACACAGTTATAATAATATACTTTTTACCTCTGTGATTACCTTGCATCTAAGCCTCTGCAGACTGCCCCTTATCTCAGTTATATTAATATAATTTTTACCTCTGTGATTACCTTGTATCTAAGCCTCTGTAGACTGCCCCCTTATTTCAGTTCTTTTGACAGACTTGTATTTTAGCCAATCAGCACTGACTCATAAATAACTACACAGGAGTTAGCACAATGCTATCTATATGACACACATGAACTAGCAGTGTCTAACTGTAAAAAACTGTCAAAATGCACTGAGATGAGAGGCGGTTCAATGGTTTAGAAATTAGCATATGAGCCTACCTAGGTTTAGCTTTCAACAGAGAATACCAATTGAACAAAGCAAATTTGATGATAAAAGTAAATGGGAAAGTTGTTTAAAAGTGCATTTTTTATGATCTAGTTTTGACTAGACTGTACCTTTAAGTATGCTTTGCATGCATGCTCACAGTAAAAGTTCTCACAAAAGGCACAGTGAACGATAATTTTTAGTAATAGGTTTACCTACCTTTGTTTAGTAGATGTCATTGTTTGTTTATTAATCTCATTTTCTTGCTGCATGTGTTTTCATTTCTTTTTTTCACTTCTTGAAAGCTTCTCCTGTGATGCCGAATAAAATCTTTAACCCTCCCATTTCAGCTGTCTCTTCAGATGTGTGCACATACGGCTAGATTTAGAGTTTTGTCGGTAACGACCCGCGTAGCTAACGCTGGCTTTTTTCTGGCCGCACCTTTTAAATACCTCTGGTATTGAGAGTTCACAGAATGGCTGCGTTAGGCTCCAAAAAAGGAGCGTAGAGCATATTTACCGCCACTGCAACTCTCGATACCAGCGTTGCTTACGGACGCGGCCAGCTTCAAAAACGTGCTCGTGCACGATTCCCCCATAGAAAACAATGGGGCTGTTTGAGCTGAAAAAAAACCTAACACCTGCAAAAAAGCCGCGTTCAGCTCCTAACGCAGCCCCATTGTTTGCTATGGGGAAACACTTCCTACGTCTGCACCTAACACTCTAACATGTACCCCGAGTCTAAACACCCCTAACCTTACACTTATTAACCCCTAATCTGCCGCCCCCGCTATCGCTGACCCCTGCATATTATTTTTAACCCCTAATCTGCCGCTCCGTACACCCCCGCCACCTACATTATCCCTATGTACCCCTAATCTGCTGCCCTAACATCGCCGACCCCTATATTATATTTATTAACCCCTAATCTGCCGCCCCCAACGTCGCCTCCACCTAACTACACTTATTAACCCCTAATCTACCGACCGGACCTGAGCGCTACTATAATAAATGTATTAACCCCTAATCCGCCTCACTCCCGCCTCAATAACCCTATAATAAATAGTATTAACCCCTAATCTGCCCTCCCTAACATTGCCGACACCTAACTTCAAGTATTAACCCCTAATCTGCCGACAGGAGCTCACCGCTACTCTAATAAATTTATTAACCCCTAAAGCTAAGTCTAACTTTAACCCTAACACCCCCCTAAATTAAATATAATTTAAATCTAACTAAATAAATTAACTCTTATTAAATAAATTATTCCTATTTAAAGCTAAATACTTACCTGTAAAATAAACCCTAATATAGCTACAATATAAATTATAATTATATTATAGCTATTTTAGGATTTATATTTATTTTACAGGTAACTTTGTATTTATTTTAACCAGGTACAATAGCTATTAAATAGTTCATAACTATTTAATAGTTACCTGGTTAAAATAATTTCAAAATTACCTGTAAAATAAATCCTAACCTAAGTTACAATTAAACCTAACACTACACTATCAATACATTAATTAAATACAATACCTACAAATAACTACAATTAAATAAATTAACTAAAGTACAAAAAATAAAAAAGAACTAAGTTACAAAAAATAAAAAAATATTTACAAACATTAGAAAAATATTACAACAATTTTAAACTAATTACACCTACTCTAAGCCCCCTAATGAAATTACAAAGCCCCCCAAAATAAAAAAATGCCCTACCCTATTCTAAATTACAAAAGTTCAAAGCTCTTTTACCTTACCAGCCCTGAACAGGGCCCTTTGCGGGGCATGCCCCAAGAAATTCAGCTCTTTTGCCTGTAAAAAAACACATACAATACCACCCACATACCCCTAATCTAACCCAAACCCCCCTTAAATAAACCTAACACTAAGCCCCTGAAGATCTTCCTACCTTATCTTCACCTCACCGGGTATCACCGATCGGTCCTGGCTCCAAAATCTTCATCCAACCCAAGCGGGGGCTAGACATCCATCATCCGGCGGCTAAGCAGGGGCTAGACATCCATCATCCGGCGGCTGAAGAGGTCCAGAAGAGGCTCCAAAGTCTTCATCCTATCCGGGAAGAAGAGGCGATCCGGACCGGCAACCATCTTGATCCAAGCGGCATCTTCTATCTTCATCCGATGAGGACCGGCTCCATCTTGAAGACCTCAACCGCGGACCCATCTTCTTCTTCCGACGACTTCCAGACGAATGACGGTTCCTTTAAGGGACGTCATCCAAGATGGCGTCCCTCGAATTCCGATTGGCTGATAGGATTCTATCAGCCAATCGGAATTAAGGTAGGAAAATTCTGATTGGCTGATGGAATCAGCCAATCAGAATCAAGTTCAATCCGATTGGCTGATCCAATCAGCCAATCAGATTGAGCTCGCATTCTATTGGCTGATCGGAACAGCCAATAGAATGCGAGCTCAATCTGATTGGCTGATTGGATCAGCCAATCGGATTGAACTTGATTCTGATTGGCTGATTCCATCAGCCAATCAGAATATTCCTACCTTAATTCCGATTGGCTGATAGAATCCTATCAGCCAATCGGAATTCGAGGGACGCCATCTTGGATGACGTCCCTTAAAGGAACCGTCATTCGTCGTCTAGTCGTCGGGAGAAGAGGATGGATCCGCGTCGCCTGCTTCAAGATGGACCCGCTCCGCACCGGATGGAAGAAGATTGAAGATGCCGCTTGGAAGAAGATGTTTGCCGGTCCGGATGTCCTCTTCTTGCCGGATAGGAGGAAGACTTTGGAGCCTCTTCTGGACCTCTTCAGCACCGGATGCCAGGACGGATCGGTGGACCTGGATGGTGAAGACAAGGTAGGAAGATCTTCAGGGGCTAGTGTTAGGTTTATTTAAGGGGGGTTTGGGTTAGATTAGGGGTATGTGGGTGGTGGGTTGTAATGTTGGGGGGGTGGGTTTTGTATGTTTTTTTTTACAGGCAAAAGAGCTGATTTTATTGGGGCATGCCCCGCAAAGGGCCCTGTTCAGGGCTGGTAAGGTAAAAGAGCTTTTAACTCTATTAATTTAGAATAGGGTAGGGCATTTTTTTATTTTGGGGGTCTTTGTTATTTTATTAGGGGGCTTAGAGTAGGTGTAATTAGTTTAAAATTGTTGTAATTTTCTAATGTTGGTAAATATTTTTTTATTTTTTGTAACTTAGTTCTTTTTTATTTTTTGTACTTTATTTAGTTTATTTCATTGTAGTTATTTGTAGGAATTGTATTTAATTTATTTATTGATAGTGTAGTGTTAGGTTAATTGTAGGTAATTGTAGGTAGTTTATTTAATTAATTTATTGATAGGGTAGTGTTAGGTTTAATTATAACTTAGGTTAGGATTTATTTTACAGGTAAATTTGTAATTATTTTAACTAGGTAACTATTAAATAGTTCTTAACTATTTAATAGCTATTGTACCTGGTTAAAATAATTACAAAGTTGCCTGTAAAATAAATATTAATCCTAGAATAGCTACAATGTAATTATAATTTATATTGTAGCTATATTAGGATGTATTTTACAGGTAAGTATTTAGCTTTAAATAGGAATAATTTATTTAATAAGAGTTAATTAATTTCGTTAGATTTAAATTATATTTAACTTAGGGGGGTGTTAGTGTTAGGGTTAGACTAGCTTTAGGGGTTAATACATTTATTAGAATAGCGGTGAGGTCCGGTCGGCAGATTAGGGGTTAATAATTGAAGTTAGGTGTCGGCGGTGTTAGGGAGGGCAGATTAGGGGTTAATACTATTTATTATAGGGTTAGTGAGGCGGATTAGGGGTTAATAACTTTATTATAGTAGCGCTCAGGTCCGCTCGGCAGATTAGGGGTTAATCAGTGTAGGCAGGTAGCGGCGACGTTGTGGGGGGCAGGTTAGGGGTTAATAAATATAATATAGGGGTCGGTGGTGTTAGGGGCAGCAGATTAGGGGTACATAAGGATAACTTAGGTGGCGGCGCTTTGCGGTCGGCAGATTAGGGGTTAATTATTGTAAGTAGCTGGCGGCGACGTTGAGGGGGGCAGATTAGGGGTTAATAAATATAATATAGGGGTCGGCGGGGTTAGGGGCAGCAGATTAGGGGTACATAGCTATAATGTAAGTAGCGGCGGTTTACGGAGCGGCAGATTAGGGGTTAATAATAATATGCAGGGGTTAGCGATAGCGGGGGCGGCAGATTAGGGGTTAATAAGTGTAAGGTTAGGGGTGTTTAGACTCGGGGTACATGTTAGGGTGTTAGGTGCAGACGTAGGAAGTGTTCCCCATAGGAAACAATGGGGCCGCGTTAGGAGCTGAACGCTGCTTTTTTGCAGGTGTTAGGTTTTTTTTCAGCTCAAACGGCCCCATTGTTTCCTATGGGAGAATCGTGCATGAGCACGTTTTTGAGGCTGGCCGCGTCCGTAAGCAACTCTGGTATCGAGAGTTGCATTTGCGGTAAAAATGCTCTACGCTCCTTTTTTGGAGCCTAACGCAGCATTTTTTTGAACTCTAAATACCAGAGTTAATTTTATGGTGCGGCCAGTAAAACGCGGGCGTTAGTTTTTCGGCTCGTTACCGCCAAACTCCAAATCTAGCCGTTATATTGTGTGTCCCATTGTTTTTTCTTTTTCTCTTGTGTCGATATGTACAAAAATGTGCCTAGCAGTGCTGATTGTGGCTCATCATCCCATCTTAAAAGCACATGGGGAACTTAAAAATACAAAATACATTTGAAGTGCACAATTTTAACTCTCAGAATAATAATAATAATAATAGTTTGTGAAATGGGTACACAGGGTTACAGCCCAGGTCATTCCATCAACACCACTAGGGGAACAGCACATTTTATGATGTCCATTTGTTTTATATAATGTTTATTAAAGATCAATGATTCCTGGTTGTCTAATGGGTGGGGATGGATGATGGATGCCCTGATGTGTCTCCAGTTTAAAGGGACATGAAACCCAATTTTTTCTTTCATGATTCAGATATAGCATGCAATTTAAAAATAACTTTTCAATTTACTTATTTTATCTAATTTGTTTTGTTCTTTTGGTATCCCTTGTTGAAAAGCACACCTAGGTAGGCTCAGAAGCTGCTGATTGGTGGGTGCACAAATATGCCTCATGTAATTGGCTCACCCAATGTGTTAACTAGCTCCCAGTAATGATTGATTTTCTTCAACAAAGGATACCAAGATAATAAAGCAAAATAGATCATAGAAGAAAATTTGGAAAAAAATTTAAAATTGTATTCTCTTTCTCAATCATGAAAACATTTTTTTAGGTTTCATGTTTTATTGCTTTAATGCTTTTGTAAGATATAGGCAAACAGAACAAATGGGTGTAGTTGAAATGATAAAGGTATATATTGTACAGCTGGTGGATGGTGGGCTAAGACAGCAAGATTACTACTTTTTCTATTTATTATTGTAAGGATGGTGATTACAGACAATTTACCTTGCTACCACATATTGGGCCAGATTACAAGTGGTGCGTTAAATATTTATTTTGTTCGCTCGTAAACACAGCTGAAAGTAAACTTTTAAAATTGGCAGGTTAGCGCTTGTATTACATGTTGAAAGTAAATCATTTGAACATGAGTAAAACCTGATGCATGCTAACTTCAGGACTTTGAATATTGTGATCCCGTTAACTTCTTCTCCATATAGTTTTCAATAGAGCGCGCTTTTAAAAAAATACTTATTGTTTGCGCACTAACCCAACACTGTGTAAGACCTACAGCGTTATAGCTGAAGTAAGTTAAAGCACCTTTTCATATACCATATACCTTTTAACCCTTATAAAAAAAATTGTAGTAATATTTCAATTAATTATTTTATCAGGTAGTGTATATATGGGTGTAACACTTTATTTTAATGTACTTATGTTGTATTTGGTGCACATTTTTTTAAAAACCCTAACAGTTTGCGCTAGGGGGGCGATTGACTAATGTGCGGGCGGACATGATACGCTGTAGCAGATCATGTCCGCCGCACATCAATACGCTGTCGGCATTTATCATTGCACAAGCATTTATAGTGAAATGCTTGTGCAATGCCACCCCCTGCACATTCGCGGCCGCTAGCAGGGGGTGTCAATCATCCCGATCGTATTGCTGTCCGCCACCTCAGATGTGTCAGATGAGTTAAGGAGCAGCGGTCATAAGACCACTGCTTCTTAACTCCTGTTTCCAGCGAGCCCAAAGGCTCGCGCGGAAACAGATGCATACGGGTGTTTGATGATAAATCGACCCCTAGATTTTCACTCGCACAAACTTGACAAATTCAGTGCATTTGCATGCATAGGTGTCTGCTCCCCACCCTGATCCCTGACTATAATAGTCCAGACTGGACTGGAGTCCAGATAAGTCAAAAAGAGAAGTGACCTTTTATTACGATGTGTTTTATTAAAGTGAAAGCAATATTGTTAAACAGAGTTGTCTTATCGGATGATAAAAAAAAACCTGCCAGCATAGAGATAGAAGAAATTCAGAAAAAAATATTGACAATGATTCCCTTGAATATATTTTAGTTTCTAATTCAGAATGAGGAGGATTATGGCCCTTTGTTACATAATAAATATTTAGTTTGCAGCTTTTTAAAAGGTAAATAGTAAAATTCAGTTTCATTATATATTATCTTATATACTATATTTTAATATATGTTGAAATAATTCCTAAAGGTGCTAAAAGTGACATAGCTAGTATAAAAAGATGAGTCAAAGAAATTATTACTTCCACGGTATGACGTCAAGGTAAGTATAATCAATGCAAAGTATCTTCAAATCAATAAATATGTAAAATCAAGGAATAGTGAATTTTTAGATAAATATGAAGTAGTGTATCATGTCCGCCACACATCAATAAATGCCGACAGCATACGCTGTCGGCATTTATCATTGCTTCAGCAGTTCTTGTGAACTGCTGGTGCAATGCTGCCCCCTGCAAATTGGCCGCTAGTAGGGGATGTCAATCAACCCGATCATATTTGATCGGGTTGATTTCTGTCCGCCGCCTCAGACCAGGCGGACAGTTTATGGAGCAGACGGACAAGTTATGGAGCAACAGAGCTTGATATATATGCCCCTAAGAGTGGAGCACAATTTTGCACTCCTGCAAGCGTGTTATCTGCACTCAATTTTTTACTATTGTGCACCCAGTTGTGCACTTATTACAGGTTGGAAGTAACAATTTTGCTCTCTCGTTGTCGCATCCTTCTGCAGAAAAAAAGGCTATGCGAATTTGAGAGCATAGGATCGTATTCCCCCTAGGCTTTAATGGAGCCTTATTTTGAACAAGAACAGAAAATAACAGCTGTCATGTGTGTTTTCATATTTTTGCACTCTTTTAACTTTGCAATGCAATATTTTTATGCAATAATTTCTATCAGACAGTGTCAATATGAATGTAACTGTACTGTTACATATGTTTTTGATGTGTATCAGGCAACTATTTAGTCGAGTGTAACAGTTAACCAGAGCTCTGAAGTCACATTAACCCAAAAAACCTAAATCGTGATTGCACTCTTGCGTTCGCATTTACTTTCAACTTGCAAAATGAATGGTCTTATCTGTGTGCCCAAAAGGGCTGTGCCACTTGTAATCTGGCAGAAATTTGCATCTAATTTGTAAAGCAAATCTATTCTAAAGACTTTTTATGCAGACTTGCAACAAATGTGCTGCAAACTTTTGAAGCTTGGCAAGTCTAGCAAGAGTTTAGCAATTCATTTGCAATTTTAACAGAAAAAACCCACATGCTATACACAATTGTGGCAAACTTTCAGCAAATTTACAACGCAAGTCTATTCTGAAGACTTTCTACACAGACTTGTAACAAATGTGCAGCAAACTTTTGAAGCTTGGCAAGTCTAGCAAGAGTTTAGCAATATATTTGCAATTTTTACAGAAAAAAAAACAAATGCTATACACAATTGTGGCATACTTGCTGCAAATTTACAAAGCAAGTCTATTCCAGAGACTTTCAATAAAGACTTGCAACAATTGTACAGCAAACTTTTGAAGCTTGGCAAGTCTAGCAAGAGTTTAACAATTCATTTTCAAACTTGCAGCAAAAATACATGCTATCTGGGATAATTGTTACATTGTATCTAGCTTAGGGTTTATTTTTATTTTATAGGCAAGTTTGTATTTATTTTAACTAGGTAGAATAGTAACTAAATAGTTATTAACTATTTACTAACTACCTAGCTAAAATAAATACAAATTTACCTGTAAAATAAAACCTAACCTGAGTTACACTAACACCTAACATTACACAATTAAATAAATTACCTAAATTTAAATACATTACCTAAATTACAAAAAACAAACAAACACTAAATTACACAAAATAAAAAAAGAAATTATCAGATATTTAAACTAATTACACCTAATAGCCCTATCAAAATAAAAAAGCCCCCCCCAAAATAAAAAAAACCCTAGCCTACACTAAACTACCAATAGCCCTTAAAAGGGTCTTTTGCGGGGCATTGCCCCAAAGAAATCAGCTCTTTTACCTGTAAAAAAAAATACAAACACCCCCCCAACAGTAAAACCCACCACCCACACAACCAACCCCCCAAATAAAATCCTAACTAAAAAAACCTAAGCTCCCCATTGCCCCGAAAAGGCCATTTGGATGGGCATTGCTCTTAAAAGGGCATTTAGCTCTTTTTCAATTGCCCAAACCCTAATCTAAAAATAAAACCCACCCAATAAAACCTTTAAAAAACCTAACACTAACCCCCGAAGATCCACTTACAGTTTTGAAGACCGGACATCCATCCTAATCGAAGCCGGGAGAAGTTTTCATCCAAACGGCAAGAAGTCCTCAACGAAGCCGGCAGAAGTGGTCCTCCTGACGGGCAGACGGCATCTTTTATTTTAATCCATTTGGCGCGGAGCGGCTCCATCTTCAAGACATCCAGTACGGAGCATCCTCTTCAATCGAAGTCTTCTTCCAGAATGAAGGTTCCTTTATATGACGTCATCCAAGATGGCATCCCTTGAATTCAGATTGGCTGATGCAATCAGCCAATAGGATTGAGCTTGCATTCTATTGGCTGATCCAATCAGCCAATAGGATTGAGCTGGAACAGCCAATAGAATGCAAGCTCAATCCTATTGGCTGATTGGATCACCCAATAGGATTATTGCATCAGCCAATAGGATTTTTTCACCTTTAATTCCGATTGGCTTAAATTCTATCAGCCAATTGGAATTCAAGGGACGCCATCTTGGATGACGTCATTTAAAGGAACCTTCATTGTGGAAGAAGACTTCGATTGAAGAGGATGCTCCGTGCCGGATGTCTTGAAGATGGACCCACTCAGCGCCGGATGGATGAAGATAGAAGATGCCGTCTGTATGAAGACTTCTGCCCATCTGGAGGACCACTTCTGCCGGCTTGGATGAAGACTTCTCCCGGCTTTGTTGAGGACTTCTTGCCGCTTGTATGAAAACTTCTCCTGGCTTTGTTTAGGATGGATGTCCGGTCTTCAAAACTGTAAGTGGATCTTTGGGAGTTAGTGTTAGGTTTTTTTAAGGGTTTAATGGGTGGGTTTTATTTTTAGATTTGGGTTTGGGCAATTGAAAAAGAGTTAAATGCCCTTTTAAGGGCAATGCCCATCCAAATGCCATTTTCAGGGCAATGGGGAGCTTATTTTTTTTTAGTTAGGATTTTATTTGGGGGTTGGTTGTGTGGGTGGTGGGTTTTACTGTTGGGGGTGTTTTTTTTTTACAGGTAAAAGAGCTGATTTCTTTGGGGCAATGCCCCGCAAAAAGCCCTTTTAAGGGCTATTGGTAGTTTAGTTTAGGCTAGGGTTTTTTATTTTGGGGGAGCTTTTTTATTTTGATAGGGCTATTATATTAGGTGTAATTAGTTTAAATATCTGATAAATTTCTTTTTTTATTTTGTGTAATTTAGTGTTTGTTTGCTTTTGTAATTGTATTTAATTTAGGTAATTTATTTAATTGTAGTGTAAGGTTAGGTGTTAGTGTAACTTAGGTTAGGTTTTATTTTACAACTAAATTTGTATTTTTTTTAGCTAGGTAGTTAGTAAATAGTTAATAATTATTTAGTAACTATTCTACCTAGTTAAAATAAATGCAAACTTGCCTGTAAAATAAAAATAAACCCTAAGATAGATACAATGTAAGTATTAGTTATATTGTAGCTATCTTAGGGTTTATTTCATAGGTAAGTATTTAGTTTTAAATAGGAATTATTTAGGTAATGATATTATTTTTTATTTAGATTTATTTGAATTATATTTAAGTTAGGGGGTGTTAGGGTTAGACTTAGGTTTAGGGGTTAATAAATTTAATATAGTGGCGGCGACGTTGGGGGCGGCAGATTAGGGGTTAATAAATGTAGGTAGGTGGCGGCGATGTTAGGGGCGGCAGATTAGGGGTTAATAATATTTAACTAGTGTTTGCGAGACGGGAGTGCGGCGACTTAGGGGATAATATGTTTATTATAGTGGCAGCGATGTTTAGGGTGGCAGATAAGGGGTTAATAAATATAATGTAGGGGTTGGCGATGTCGGGGGCGGCAGATTAGGGGTTAATAAGTGTAAGATTAGGGGTGTTTAGACTCTGGGTTTATGTTAGGGTGTTAGGTGTAAACATAAATTTTGTTTCCCCATAGGCGTCAATGGGGCTGCATTACGGAGCTTTACGCTGCTTTATTGCAGGTGTTAGACTTCTTTTCAGCCGGCTCTCCCCATTGATGTCTATGGGGAAATCGTGCATGAGCACGTAAAACCAGCTTACCGCAGCTTTCAGCAGCACTGGTATTGGACTGCGGTATGGAGCTCAATTTTGCTCTACGCTCACTTCTTGCCTGATAACGCTGGGTTTTTGTAAACCTGTAATGCCAGCGCTGTAGGGAAGTGAGCGGTGACAATAACTTGCAAGTTAGTACCACACCCCTCATACGCAAAACTCGTAATCTAGCTGTAATATTTTAATGGAATTAGAATAGAACTAACTACAAACCTTATTTAATCACGTGTTTGTCAGCATTTCCCTTTGTATTCCCAAGAAGTGTAATTAAAAGTAATTATAGTGAAAATTTTACATGATCTAGTTAGTTACAGCATCATATTTTAGCACTATGTATTTAACCCCCACAAAAAGGGTTAAACACATACATAAAGTACCACTCAGAAGGTGCAGAAAACTGCTGATCCTAAGACTCTTAAGCAGTATTTTAATTATGTGTTTAACACCTTAATCCAAGCCCCCAAGTCAAGACAGGCAAGTCCAAGTCAAGTCTCGAGTCAACAAAGGCAAGTCTAGGTCAAGTCCTCAGCTTTAAGCTTCAATTTTTCAACAAGCCATTAGTACCCCTTGCATAATATAGCGTTGGAGCATTAATTACTGTATACAATGTATATTAATTCATATCAGGAAGGTGAGTAAAATATGTTTATCTTTCCCCAGTTCAATTTCATGTGAGATTTAAAATTTGAAATTGTGAGATAAGGACAAACAGTGAAAAATAAAACAGCATTTATTGGTAAATGAGAGTAATTATTATATAAATAACACAACTGCCAAGTACCCAAAAACCCAAGTAATTGAAAAATGCTGTGCTGTCATACTCTGAGAGAGAGTCAATGTGAGTGAGGGTTCTTTTCTTTGAACCCTATTAGGCATTGCACTTGCAAAAGATTTTGGCCAAAAGTCTATCAGACATTTGTGCATGATGGGGCCGTAGTATGAGGTCTCCATGGCTGAAAACAGGCTCCACCGGAGCACTAGAAGCAGGTACTGCAAAGACCATGATGGTCACTTTAAATAGGTGCACAATATTATTAAACTAAATACAGACTAAATTGAACAAAGAGCAGACTTAAAGGGACATTCCAGTCAAATTTCAAATGTACATAGGCAAATTACATCTTTGAATAGAAACATATTTGTAATAAATGTGTACTGGCTGTTTAATAAATGCATTTAAATAGCCTTTTAGAGCAACATTGTAAACACAGTACTTGCTAAAAGAGACCCTAATGTTTTTTTATCATTTCGTAATGACTCAATTTGTTAATTAATGGCATAATACAAACCCCACCATGCAGCTGCAGTATTTAGGGGTCACCAAGCCAGATATCCCGCACAGCTATTAGCAAAGAGGTGGAAACGTCACCTCTAAGACAAATAGCGCTCTGCCGTGGGCTGCCTTAGCAGCTTAGTGCGGCAAATGCTGCAAACAAAGAAAGGAGCTTTCAGAATAAAGTATTTTATACGTCATGAATGAAAGTCCCCTTTATTTGTTCCAATGGTCAATCCTAGCATTTCACAAAAGCTAGGATTTACCATCACAAACATTGACCAGAATATCCCTTTAAAAGGCAGGGACAGGAAGCCAAAAATGGGACTGTTCGAGTATAGAACTCACTGAATGCTATAAGATAAAGCACAAAACCTGTTTGTTCCAGAGAGAAAAGAGATTGCATCCCATAAATCTATCTGCTTAGATGCAATGATCTAAATAATTTTCCAGTAATGCGAGATCTTTCACAGGATTCTACACAGGCAGATTGTGCTATACTTCTTTAAAGGGACAGTATACTGTAAAATAGTTTTTCCCTTAATGTGTTTACAATTGCTTTTTTTACCAACTGCAGAGTAAATAAAATGTATGAAAATTAGCTTTTTAAGGTTTATTTGTGTATATTAAAGCTCTGATTTTGTGTTTTGAAGCCACAACCTAATAAAATGGGTTGAGCTTGTAGGTATAATCAGATCTCATTACTGTATCACATTGTGCACATATACACGTGTCTATCTTATATCTGTAGGTGTAATCAGATCTCATTACTGTATCACATTGTGTACATATACATGTGTCTTTATCTTATATCTGTAGGTATAATCAGATCACATTACTTTATCACATTGTGTACATATACATGTGTCTTTATCTTATATCTGTAGGTATAATCAGATCTCATTACCGTATCACATTGTGTACATATACATGTGTCTTTATCTTATATCTGTAGGTGTAATCAGATCTCATTACTGTATCACATTGTGTACATATACATGTGTCTTTATCTTATATCTGTAGGTATAATCAGATCTCATTACCGTATCACATTGTGTTCATATACATGTGTCTATCTTATATCTGTAGATATAATCAGATCTCATTACTTTATCACATTGTGTACATATACATGTGTCTGTATCTTATATCTGTAGGTATAATCAGATCTCATTACCGTATCACATTGTGTACATATACATGTGTCTTTATCTTATATCTGTAGGTATAATCAGATCTCATTACTGTATCACATTGTGCACATATACATGTGTCTTTATCTTATATCTGTAGGTATAATCAGATCTCATTACTGTATCACATTGTGCACATATACATGTGTCTATCTTATATCTGTAGGTATAATCAGATCTCATTACCGTATCACATTGTGTACATATACATGTGTCTTTATCTTATATCTGTAGGTATAATCAGATCTCATTACTGTATCACATTGTGCACATATACATGTGTCTATATCTTATATCTGTAGGTATAATCAGATCTCATTACCATATCACATTGTGTACATATACATGTGTCTTTATCTTATACCTGTAGGTATAATCAGATCTCATTACTTTATCACACTGTGTACATATACATGTGTCTTTATCTTATATGTGTAGGTATAATCTGATCTCATTAATTTATCACATTGTGTACATATACATGTGTCTTTATCTTATACCTGTAGGTATAATCAGATCTCATTACTTTATCACACTGTGTACATATACATGTGTCTTTATCTTATATGTGTAGGTATAATCTGATCTCATTAATTTATCACATTGTGTACATATACATGTGTCTTTATCTTATATCTGTAGGTATAATCAGTTCTCACTACTTTATCACATTGTGTACATATACCTGCTTCTTTATCTTATATCTGTAGGTATAATCAGATCTCATTACTGTATCACATTGTGTACATATACATGTGTCTTTATCTTATATCTGTAGGTATAATCAGATCTCACTACTTTATCACATTGTGTACATATACCTGCTTCTTTATCTTATATCTGTAGGTATAATCAGATCTCATTACTGTATCACATTGTGTACATATACATGTGTCTTTATCTTATATCTATAGGTATAATCAGATCTCATTACTTTATCACATTGTGTACATATACATGTGTCTTTATCTTATACCTGTAGGTATAATCAGATCTCATTACTGTATCACACTGTGTACATATACATGTGTATTTATCTTATATCTGTACGTATAATCAGATCTCATTACTGTATCACATTGTGCACATATACATGTGTCTTTATCTTATATCTGTAGGTATAATCAGATCTCATTACTGTATCACATTGTGCACATATACATGTGTCTTTATCTTATATCTGTAGGTATAATCAGATCTCATTACTGTATCAAATTGTGCACATATACCTGCTTCTTTAGCTTATATCTCTCCTTAAAACAATCACCAGTACTTTGAGAGAACAATGGAAAATCAAAATTGTATTACCTTATCTTTGCTATATCCCACTGGGAGTGTAATTTCTTCTGCTGGCTGTGTTTACAAAGCGTATCTATAGCTGGTACGCACGGCCACAAACTTTCAGAATAGGTGGGGATACCACATGCTAAATCAACAATTTCAAATGCCAATATAAGGGTAAAGGAGCTACTTGTAAAGAATTTAATACACTCCAGCAGGTAAAGTGTATCATTGGGAACAAATTAAAGGGGAGAAAAATTTTGAGTAAACTGTACCTTCAAGGACTGTTCTCTGCATTTTGTTATGTAAAGAAGAGACAAGCCCAGTGCAACAAATACAACATAATATGAGACTTTGCTACAGTTTTATTTGCTGTACTTTTGTATTTGATATCGCTTTAAACTTCAGACTGAGAACAGCATCTTAGCTTATCCCGGTTTCCCTTTCCATGGACTGCTCTGACTCGCCGACCTTGGGCCCCATCCGATATAAATCGTCGCCCGCAAAAGCCGGTGACGCCGGTTTTTGCGCGGGTTTGGTATCCTATATACGACGTAACATAGAAGTTACGCTCGTATATTTCACCCGTCGCCCGCAATATTTACTCCCATAAGCTAACATATAAAACCCGCGCAGTTTGCTATCCAATATCCAGCGCAAGGCCTTACCTGGCGAAAATGGAGAAATCTTACTCCATTTTCACCTCGCCATAAAATGCAGCCGTAGCAGGCCTTGCGCTGAGTATTGGAGCACCGTAACTCCCTAAAATGCATGCAAAAAAAAAAACTAACACCTAACTCATGCGCAATGTCTATCTACCTGTCAACTGCAATCCCCCACCGCAATACCTAATAAAGTGTATTAACCCCTAAAACGCCGCTCCCGGACCCCGCCGCACCTAATAAAGTTATTAACCCCCTAAACCGCCGCTCCCGGACCCCGCCGCCACCTACATTAAATATATTACCCCCTAATCTGCCCCCCCTACACCGCCGCCACCTATCTTAAATGTATTACCCCCTAATCTGACCCCCCTACACCGCCGCCACCTATATTAAATATATTAACCCCTAATCTGACCCCCCTACACCGGCGCCACCTATTTTAAATGTATTACCCCCTAACCCTAAGTCTAAGTCTTATTATTTAAATAAATCTAAATAATATTACTATTATTAACTAAATTAACTAAATTATTTCTAATTAAAACTAAATACTTACCTATAAAATAAACCCTAAGAAAGCTACAATATAATTAATAATTACATTGTAGCTATTTTAGGGTTTATATTTATTTTACAGGCAACTTTGTATTTATTTTAACTAGGTACAATAGCTATTAAATAGTTAATAACTATTTAATAGCTACCTAGTTAAAATAATTACAAAATTACCTGTAAAATAAATCCTTACCTAAGTTACAAATACACCTAACACTACACTATCAATAAATTAATTAAATAAACAACAATTATCTAAACTAAAATACAATTAAATAAACTAAACTATAGTACCAAAAAACCCCCCACTAAATTACAAAAAATAAAAAAATATTACAAGAATTTTAAACTAATTACACCTAATCTAAGCCCCCTAATAAAATAATAAAGCCCCACAAAATAAAAAAATTCCCTACCCTATTTTAAATTACAAAGTAATCAGCTCTTTTACCAGCCCTTAAAAGGGCTTTTTGCGGGGCATTGCCCCAAAGTAATCAGCTCTTTTACCTGGAAAAAAAAATACAATACCCCCCCCAACATTACAGCCCACCACCCACATACCCCTACTCTAAACCCACCCAAACTCCCTTAAAACCTAACACTAAGATCACCCTACCTTGAGCCGTCTTCACCCAGCTTGGCCGAACTCTTCATCCAATCCGGGCGATGTGGTCCTCCATCCGGGCGATGTCTTGATCCAAGCGGCAAAGAAGAGGTCTTCCATCCGGGCGATGTCTTCATCCAAGCGGCAAAGAAGAGGTCTTCCATCCGGGCAATGTCTTCTTCCAAGCGGCATCTTCTATCTTCTTTCTTCTGGCTACATCTTCAAACCGCCGGCGCGGAACATCCACCTTCCCCGACGGACTAACGACGAATGAAGGTTCCTTTAAATGACGTCATCCAAGATGGCGTCCCTCGAATTCCGATTGGCTAATAGGATTCTATCAGCCAATCGGAATTAAGGTAGGAAAAATCAGATTGGCTGATTCAATCAGCCAATCGGATTGAACTTCAATCTGATTGGCTGATTGGATCAGCCAATCGGATTGAGCTCGCATTCTATTGGCTGATCGGAACAGCCAATAGAATGCAAGCTCAATCCGATTGGCTGATCCAATCAGCCAATCGGATTGAAGTTCAATCCGATTGGCTGATTGAATCAGTCAATCGGATTTTTCCTACCTTAATTCCGATTGGCTGATAGAATCCTATTAGCCAATCGGAATTCGAGGGACGCCATCTTGGATGACGTCATTTAAAGGAACCTTCATTCGTCGTTAGTCCGTCGGGGAAGGTGGATGTTCCGCGTCGGCGGTCTGAAGATAGAGCCAGAAGAAAGAAGATAGAAGATGCCGCTTTGAGGAAGACATCGCCCGGATGGAAGACCTCTTCTTTGCCGCTTGGATGAAGACATCGCCCGGATGGAAGACCTCTTCTTTGCCGCTTGGATGAAGACATCGCTCAGATGGAAGACCTCTTCTTTGCCGCTTGGATGAAGACTTCGCCCGGATGGAGGACCTCTTCTTTGCCGCTTGGATCAAGACTTCGCCTGGATGGAGGACCTCCTCTTTGCCGCTTGGATCAAGACTTCGCCCGGATGGAGGACCACATCGCCCGGATTGGATGAAGAGTTCGGCCCGGCTGGGTGAAGACGGCTCAAGGTAGGGTGATCTTCAGGGGGTTAGTGTTAGGTTTTTTTAAGGGGGGTTTGGGTGGGTTTAGAGTAGGGGTATGTGGGTGGTGGGTTGTAATGTTGGAGAGGGGTATTGTATTTTTTTCAGGTAAAAGAGCTGATTAATTTGGGGCAATGCCCTGCAAAAAGCCCTTTTAAGGGCTGGTAAAAGAGCTGATTACTTTGTAATTTAGAATAGGGTAGGGATTTTTTTTATTTTGTGGGGCTTTATTATTTTATTAGGGGGCTTAGATTAGGCGTAATTAGTTTAAAATTCTTGTAATATTTTTTTATTTTTTGTAATTTAGTGTTTTTATTTTGGTACTATAGTCTAGTTTATTTAATTGTATTTTAGTGTAGATAATTGTAGTTTATTTAATTAATTTATTGATAGTGTAGTGTTAGGTGTATTTGTAACTTAGGTTACAATTTATTTTACAGGTAATTTTGTAATTATTTTAACTAGGTAGCTATTAAATAGTTATTAACTATTTAATAGCTATTGTACCTAGTTAAAATAAATACAAAGTTGCCTGTAAAATAAATATAAACCCTAAAATAGCTACAATGTAATTATTAATTATATTGTAGCTATCTTAGGGTTTATTTTATAGGTAAGTATTTAGTTTTAATTAGGAATAATTTAGGTAATAATAGTAATATTATTTAGATTTATTTAAATAATAATTAAGTTAGGGGGTGTTAGGGTTAGACTTAGGGTTAGGGGGTAATACATTTAAAATAGGTGGCGGCAGTGTAGGGGGGTCAGATTAGGGGGTAATATATTTAATATAGGTGGCGGTGGCGGCGGTGTAGGGGTGTCAGATTAGGGGGTAATACATTTAAAATAGGTGGCGGCGGTGTAGGGGGGTCAGATTAGGGGGTTATATATTTAATATAGGTGGCGGCGGTGTAGGGGGGTCAGATTAGGGGGTAATACATTTAAAATAGGTGGCGGCGGTGTAGGGGGGTCAGATTAGGGGGTAATATATTTAATATAGGTGGCGGCAGTGTAGGGGGGTCAGATTAGGGGGTAATACCTTTAAAATAGGTGGCAGCGGTGTAGGGGGGTCAGATTAGGGGGTAATATATTTAGTGTAGGTGGCGGCGGGGTCTGGGAGCAGCGGTTTAGGGGTTAATAACTTTATTAGGTGCGGCGGGGTCCGGGAGCCGCGGTTTAGGGGTTAATACATTTATTATTAGGAGAGTGAGGGGGATTGCGGATATAGGGGTATACATGTCGGGCTTATTTGGGGGAGGCGTATTAGACAGTTACGGGAGATTTTAGTTAGTTTTTTTAGGCGCAGGCAGTTGCTAAAGTGTCGTAAGTCACTGGCGACTCCAGAAATTTGTAGTTACGCTCATTTCTGGACATCGCTAGTTTATCCGACTTACGGCACTTTAGCAACTGCCGGCGGGGTATATGTGATAGCTCGAGTTGCAAGGTGAAACTACGTGCGGCGCGGGTTCCCTCGCTTGCGCTGAAAACTATGCCATATATCGGATTGCGGCCCTTGTGTGTAGATGGAATTCCTGGTGAGAAATCTCTTAAACAGTCAGTCACAGCATGGGGGTAAAGTGTTCACATAAGGGCCAGACTTTAACAAATAACCTTAGATATTGACATTCATTATATAGTGAGATTTTGTATAATCTTTTTAATACTATTTTAAAGGGACACTAAACCCATTTTTTTTCTTTCATGCTTCAGATAGAGCATGCAATTTTAAGCAACTTTCTAATTTAATCCTATTATAATTTTTTCTTTGTTCTCTTGCTATCTTTATTTAAAAAGCAGGAATGTGATGCATAGGAGCCAGCCCATTTTTGGTTGAGAACCTGGGTTATGCTTGCTTATTGGTGGGTAGATGTAAGCCTCCAATAAGCAAGCACTATCCATGGTGCTGAACCTAAAATGGTCTGGCTGCTAAGATTTACATTCCTGCTTTTAAAATAAAGATATCAAGAGAATGAATAAAAATTGATAATAGGAGTAAATTAGAAAGTTGCTTAAAATTTCATGCTCTATCTGAACCATGAAAGAAATAAATTGGGTTCAGTGTCCCTTTAAGCTACCTCCTCACCCCGCCTCCACTCCAAAAAATAAAAAATGGCAATTTTATCATATTTTATTGTTTGACCATAAATAAATATATTGGGGTGTATTTAAAATGAATGAGATATTTTAAATATATTATTCTCCAGGGACCATCCTAGGTCACAACTCTGACCTTTAGAATGTATAAAGACTTGGTGAGTCATAGGGCTCAAGTCCAAGTCAAGTCTCGAGTCATTGCTGTCAAAGTCTAAGTCAAGTCGCAAGTCTTCCTGGATTATGTTGAGTCGAGTCACAAGTCATGAAATTTGTGACTTGAGTCCAAGTCAAGTCCAAGTCATGCGACTCAAGGGCACATCTCTGGCTGCTTATGCTCACAGTGGTTTGTTAAATGAGCTAGGGCAGTGGTGACAGTTGAGCTACTCTAGTGGCTGTGATTGTGAGGGAACAAGTGGCAGCAGACAGATAAATGATAAGGATCTAGTGCTGACAGCAGCACTAGCAGTAACTAAGCAGTTTAGGGTGGGTCCCTGGAGTGGTGGCCCTGTCCCTGGAGTGGGTGTCCTGTGACTGGAGTGGGTGCCCTGTCCCTAGAGTGATGGTGGCGCTGTCTCTGGAGTTGGTGTCCTGTGCCTGGATAGTTTTTTTTTTTACTCTGGTTGCCCTGTAGTGTGGGGTGTGGCCCTGGAGGCTGGGTACCCTGGGTGAGGTTCTGAGACTGTGGGGGATCTGAAGTATGGGGTCCCTGGTGGGGACAAGGCAGGCAGGGGGTGAGTTGAGGGAGAGGCATAGGAGGGGCAAGGTGAGGGGCCCGTCCCTAATTTTTGCCCGGGGACCCTAGTTGGTCTCATTCATTCTGACCCTGAATATGTCACAGTTTTTCCTTCATAAGGGCCCTTTTAAGCTCACTAGGAAAGCAAGAGATAAACCTTGTTCCTCAATACCCTTATTTAGCCCAAACAGATACATATCTCATCTCTCTTGACTGTGGCCAATCACTGTGTAGCATGCAGCCTTTTTAGGCATTTTTGTAGCACACTCAGGTTACATAATTTAACTTTCAGCCTCTCTAGAGACCTAAATGGTTACACATCAGACTTCTACAGGGCGCAGCCTTACTGGGGAAGTAGACAGACAGCTTTATATTGAATAGGCTAAACTCCTATGTGTCCTTCATATTGTGGTATCATAACAGTTTAGGAGTTTTTCTATGGGGTGAACATGATTTAGACCACCAGTGCCCCTAGCCAAAGGTTACATTAGAAACATTATAGTTTCCAAACCTCTAATCCCTGAAGCATCATCGCTATAAGTACATTCATTATTGGCAACCCACATACAGTACATATATCTGGTATTTAAGAGCTTATAAATACCCCAGTACAGTTTATGATTGGCTGTACAAACAGAAGACCCTACAGAAAACATAATATCAGATGACTGGGGGGGCTGTATGTTTTTTATTCTTTTCAGTTGATTAGTCAGGAAGGTGCCCCTAGGCAACTGCCTTCATTACTTAATAAGAAATATGATGCTTCACATGCGCACGCACGCTCGCACACACGCACTCTCCTCAGAGATCATTATTTTGTTACTTCAGCCAGTGAACTTCCTGCTTCTGATTAGGTTGGGGATTTCTAGAATCATTTGATAAAGGGTGTGGCAAGAAGATATAGAAACAGAAAATAACAGAAGTAAAACACAGAAAGAGACGCTGCAATAGGCAGAGGGAGGGCAAACAGACTGTAACAGAGAAATAATGAATGTAACAGCAATAGAGATGCAATACATCCTCTATAAAGTCTAAAGCAGTGACTACAAGGCAACAAAATGACAATACACAGTAATGATAAGAGTTTGGTGACAGCAGAAACAGACACTAAGATATATAAATGTATACATATGCTGTACAGGGGAGAATGTGTAATAACTGTACTTATAGAGAGGGAGGAAACCGTACAAACACAGGACACGCATACGGCAGAACTATATGTTTACTTCAGTTGATAGTGCCAGGGTCACTGCGTCATTACTGTTGTTATTAATCGTGAGTTCCATGTGAGCAAACACTTTTCAGCAATGAATTAGCAGTTTATTTAATTGGGAGCACAGATGAGCTGCTGGCGTAGTAGGAGGAGCTACAGCCAGGGTACTTATGCAGAGCTAATATATGGTCCATCTTCCTCTGCTCTGACTCCATACAAAAATAACACATAAGCTTTCAGTTTAGCTAATTAACAGCACCTGCTACTTTTAGACCAAATAACAATGCGCCGTACTGCTGTGCTAAACCAAACACCTCAAGGAGCCATTACTGGCCCAATATCAGACTTTCTTGTCACCAGGCCCTCTCCTTAGTAACAGACCTTCTTGACAACAGTACATTCCTCAGGGCTGGAGAGAGTTAAATTTGTCTGTCTGTTCTACCCCTTTAGACAGCGGGCACAAAATATCACTATAGGTTGCTAGTGAGACTAAGTCAGGGGTTAAAAGCTATTAGACCAGAGGGAAAATGTCCACTCAATGGTAAATATAGGAATAAGCCAATATGCCAACTTCACGTCTAGACATATTTTATGTTTACTTTAGACATATGACTAAACGCAGAGCCATTACTGTGTACCATACTGGCTACTACCTCTGATTACTAGAAACAGTGGCCACAAGGTAAGGGCCAGGTTGGTTTGTCACAATCTTTATTTATTCTTTTTAGTAGGGTCAGGACTGGCCAAGAACAAAAGCAAAACTTACAGACTTATTAACTGATACCAGAATAAACCGACTGAGAAGGACATTGCTAAATCTTTCTTGAGTGGTGAAAATTTGAAATTTTACATTGTTGATGATAATGAAAAATCATCTGCCGTAAAGCACAATTTTCTTCATATTTACGTTTTTCATCCCTTGGCAGTTTACATTGTCTCAATGTTCTTGCTTTGCAGTTACAAAACCTTGACCGTGGTGTGCGATTTGCAGCTCCCATTTAAATTAATGGGAACTGTTAAACTTGATAAGTACAAAGCTTACACTATGCAAAGGTTTATCCAAACTTACATTTCCACTAAAATAGTGTGAAAATACCCAAAACCAAATTCTTTTGTACAGTATCTAAGGAACAAATAATTACATCCTGTTCTTATTGTAATCTGAATAAATCCTGAGAAGTGTTAAACTATCTGATTTTCATTTGCATATAAGCATGGTGGGTATACTGGGCATGTTTGCTCAATAATTTTATTTTTTAAGTTTTAATATTTTAAAAGTATATTTTTTTATGTTTTGCAGAATTGTGTCGGTGATATTTGCATCTAGAACAAGAAAAACAGTGCAGGAATTAATTTTTGGTAGAAAAAAGTGGCCACAACTTTCCTCATTTTCTATAACAGGGATTTCAAGAGTTCCCATACTGTAAATCATGAAACCGCTAACTGACAAGCTTTTAAATATAGTTCATATTTAAAGAAGTCAATGTACAAAATGTTTTTAAATAAATGCAATCTCACTGTTCTGGCAGGAACTTGTGATTTTCACTGTGCCCAACGGGAAATCAAAACCTCACACGCCCTGTACTGTCAGAAGATTGAATGGCAAATACTTAACTCACAATCAAATTGACACCATTTCCGGAAAAACCCTGACCTCAAATACTGTGTTTTAAAATCCAGACAATGCGGTTATTGCATAAAAAGAAAGATGGCAATAATGGATTTGCTAAATGCCATTGGTCGTGATTTCTGGTATGGAGGTTGCGACAGTTTAGGGGTTAAGTAGTGTAGGCGGGTTGCGATGGGGGTTGGGGTGGTTAGGAGTAAATAGTGTAGGGGGTTTATTGCGATGGGGGTTCTGGCAATTTAGAGGGTAAATAGTGTAGAGGTTTATTGAGATGGGGGTTATAGCTGTTTAGTGTTTAGGAAAGTGTAGGACCTACCTAGGGATGGAACAAGTTAAGGGGGAATTTATTCTGAAGGAAGGAGAGAGAGGAAAGGATTAAAATAGGAGGGGAGTATGCTGGACAGCTAGAGGAAAGGAGGAGGAGATTCAGAAGTGATAAAAGGAAGGTTAAAACAGAAAATAAATCACTAACCTGTTTCTTGTCTTGCAGGTGACATCATGGAGAGATCCAAACGTTCTGCTAAGGCTCCAAGGAGGTTTGATGAAGAAGAAGATTTATCTGGAAAGAAGAAGAGGACAGCAGTTACATCAGCTGGTGATACAGTGGTTGTCTGTGACCCCTCTTGGTTCTACACTGACTTCTATATCTATCTCTATTCCTTCCCCTGCAGTATCATCTGCTGCTGGGGCCCTTCCTGTAACTGCTGCTTTTCTCCCTATTTACTCTATCCCTGTCACTAGTTCTTCTCCTAGGCCTATTTCCTCTGCCCCAGTCTCCCTACCTAGTCTTGTTACTTCTGCTTCTGTTTCTTTCCCTACTCATGCTCTAACTTTGGGGCCTCTGGACCTTCCCACCCACTTTTCTGTCCCTACTGTAGCCGGTCTGTCCCTCTCTGCTCCCAGTCTTCCCCCTCCTCGGTCGCTGGTGGCATCATTTGCCTCTGACATTGTGAGGAGTGCAGCAGACGTTCTGCTGTTGCAATCACCGGAGCTCTGCTTTTCACAGCGGAGCCCGGTGAGATCCCCTTCACCTGCTTTCATATCCGGTCAGCAGGGCATGGAGGGCAGGCCTGGTGCTCCGTTTATGGACAAAAAAAGATGAAGCAGCACCAGTTTCATGCACTTAAAACTGCTTTATTGACAGCTTTTACAAACTTCCAAATGTAAGCAGGCAGTAATGTAGTGACAAACTGTGCCTAGACAAACACACGTAGATGAGAAACTGCTAACATGTTTCGGCCCTTCTGGCCGTAATCTTAGCTACATTGTTTCTCCCCAATTCACCTTTTATACGTCTGTGCTCATTGTGATTGGTTAAAATTTAATCCAGTGTGTCTACCTAATTGGGCACAAATGATTACCATTCTAATTTAAACAAAATATGTCAGCTATTACGTTGACACCACCAATGAGTGAACTTAAGTAAGACATAGTTACATTTCTATCAATGCTAACATTTTCCATATCCTCCCTGTGAAATTACATAGAATAACTGGAGTACAAAATATTATGAAATGTTATAATATGCTGATAGAACAATTATTACCATAACTTCATATTAAAAATGCTTCCAATATTCATAATGTATTGTTACAATCATCAAAAAATCATCAATTTTGATGAATGATGTTATGAGAACTTAATCATAAATAACTTATTGTTAATTTATTTTTAATTTATTTGTAACAAATCTATGCAAACATAGGAAGCTAGAGATGTGACACTGAGAGATAGAGGAAAGTTAAGTTAAAGAGGGAGGCGCACTGGACCCACAGGAACCAATACTATTGTTTCATTCCCAAAAATTGATTAAATCAAATTCTGAATTTAATCCTGTGGGAATTCTTGTTTTTAACCTGTGTATCCAGTACACCTCCCTCTTTGCTAGTAAAGTCTCTCTATCCCCCCCTCTCTTTTTACATTTCACTTGCTCAATAATAGTCCAACTGAGTGAACTTATGTTTTTATTGTGTTTAATTTTGAAATGTTGTACGAGAGGGGTCGTGAGCTTACCAGCTTTTATGTTAGTGATGTGTTCACGGATCCTTTCCCTTGCTTCCCTAGTAGTGAGACCTGTATATTGTACTCCACAAGTTTCACAAGTTAACAAGTAGACCACATAAGTGGATCTGCAGTTCAAACATGAAAAATGTCTGAAATGTTCTCCCGTGGCTGTACTGACAAAACCCTCACTCAACTGTAAACAACCACATGCTATACATGGACCATAATTGCATTTATAGACTCCATTGAATCTTAGCCATGATGAGTTAGAGATGTGTGTTGCTCTTAGTTGTGTGGGGGCTACTATGTTACCAATTGTCATTCCTTTTTTGTATGCAAATCTGCACCCTTTGGACACTATATTGGTAAGGCCCTCATCCGCTGTTAACATACGAAAATGTTTTCGTATGATATTGCATACTTGATGGTATTGTGCACTGTACTTTGTCACAAAGGTTGTTTTTCCAAAACTTCTGTTTTTATTATGTGAATTTTTCAGAGTGAGATTCATTTCTCTCTCTTTTTGAAATGTCTTCTCTGACCCTGGTAACCTCCTTTCTGTCATAGCCCCTATTACAGAGACGATTCTCTAAATCTAGTGATTGCTGTTCAAATTCTGACTGTGTTGAACAGTTTCTTTTTAGACGTATAAACTGCCCTTTCATTACAGAAAAGAATACCCTTCTGGGATGGCTACTCTTCGCGTGCAGGAGAGTGTTCCCAGAGATTGGTTTTCTGTACACTTTGGTTTGTATCTTTCCATGTTCACCCATTAATGTTACATCTAAAAAATTTATTTGGGTTTTACCAAAATCATGGGTTAGTTTTATGCCTGCTGTGTTTCTATTCAATTCCTCCAGAAATTCCACCAACTCAGCTTCTTCCCCCTCCCAGATGATCAGAAGATCATCTATATATCTTCTGTAATATTTTATTCTGGTTTTCCAGGGGCCATCACCTCCATAGATGTGGGACAGCTCCCACCAACCCATAAATAGGTTGGCGTATGAGGGCGCAAATTTGGCCCCCATGGCTGTCACACACCTCTGGAGGTAATGGACCCCGTCAAACTCAAAAAAATTATGAGTTAAAAGAAACTTTGTAACTCTAAGAATAAATTTACAGAATGAGGGATCATAGTTGGTGGATCTTTTCAAGAAAAATGAAATTGCTTCCAAGCCCGCACTGTGTGGAATGCTAGAGTACAAAGAGGTAACATCTAGAGATGCCCAACTAAAGCTATCATTCCAACTGAGAGAATCCAATTCAATCAAAAGTTGTTTCGTGTCTCTCAGGTAGCTTGACAGGTTCTGTACCAGAGGCTGCAATATAGCATCCAGCCATTGTGACAATGGTTCCAAAATTGAACCAATGCCACTAATGATCGGGTGACCCTTTACCTCTGAGATGGATTTATGCACTTTGGGTAAGAAGTTAAAAATAGGCTTAACCGGACACTCTACTTTTAGGAAGTCACAGGTCTTTTCATCTAAAAAGCCTTCCTCTTTTCCATCATCTATGTGCGCCTCCCTCTTTAACTTAACTTTCCTCTATCTCTCAGTGTCACATCTCTAGCTTCCTATGTTTGCATTGATTTGTTACAAATAAATTAAAAATAAATTAACAATAAGTTATTTATGATTAAGTTCTCATAACATCATTCATCAAAATTGATGATTTTTTGATGATTGTAACAATACATTATGAATATTGGAAGCATTTTTAATATGAAGTTATGGTAATAATTGTTCTATCAGCATATTATAACATTTCATAATATTTTGTACTCCAATTCCTCTCAGTTATTCTATGTAATTTCACAGGGAGGATATGGAAAATGTTAGCATTGATAGAAATGTAACTATGTCTTACTTAAGTTCACTCATTGGTGGTGTCAACGTAATAGCTGACATATTTTGTTTAAATTAGAATGGTAATCATTTGTGCCCAATTAGGTAGACACACTGGATTAAATTTTAACCAATCACAATGAGCACAGAAGTATAAAAGGTGAATTGGGGAGAAACAATGTAGCTAAGATTACGGCCAGAAGGGCCGAAACATGTTAGCAGTTTCTCATCTACGTGTGTTTGTCTAGGCACAGTTTGTCACTACATTACTGCCTGCTTACATTTGGAAGTTTGTAAAAGCTGTCAATAAAGCAGTTTTAAGTGCATGAAACTGGTGCTGCTTCATCTTTTTTTGTATATACATTGGTCTGGAGACCCAGCAAGCAAGCACATTGGATCGCACAGCATATCTTTGTCTGAAAATCACTCACCTGCACTGTCAAACTAACAGCAGTGAGACCCGGCACACAACAAAGGAGTCAGAGGCGGAGTACCGGGTGACGTCAGACGCCGTTCACTCGCATGTGGAGAGAGCCCAGGAGGGGAGCGGTAATCCAACGGAGGCTAGAGAGGCACTTTGCGGAGATTCCCATAGTGCATACCCAGCAGCCACCGCTAAGGAATTTTCCCTGTGGACGGGCCCACACAGAAATGGAGGCGTAAGAAGAAGTACCCGGACAGATACCAGAAGCCAGGGTGAGTCAACGGGGTAAAACCTTGCCGGTATTGAAATAAAATTTCCAGCTAGGAACATACAAGCTACCCCACCACAGGGCTGCAATCAGGTGCTCACACACAAGTGACTTTGCTCCGTTTATGGAGCCACATGGCCTTCGGCGTCTCTCTTCTCCTGCTTCTGGTCCCGATCACGACTTGGCTCCGCCCACCTCTGTCCCGGCCGCCATCTTGGATCTGGGGGCATTGCGTAGCCAGCAAGCGGTGGCGGTTGCTGAGGCGTGCGTTGGCTCGGGTCCGGATTCAGGAGCAGCAGGTCCGTCGAAGGTAAGGGGAGCACCGCAGGGTAACAGGGGGTCCCGCGGGTCTCTTACCCGCTCTGAAGGGGGGAGTAGCTTTGTTAATAGTAGGGGGGGCAGGGTCGGAGTAATAGAGGGGGCGAGAGCTGTGAAGGGTGTCGCAGGCTGTAAAACTGCTCTTCCAGGCGTAGATAAGCCTGTTTCCCCTATACAATGAGCATTTAAAGGGAAAGTAGGAACAATTTTAAGTGATGAGAGGGATGTTGCAGGTAACTTAAATGCTGTATCAGGCGTAGATAAGCCTGTTTCCACTAGACAATGAACATTAAAAGGGCCAATAGGGACCTTTGAAACGCCTAAGAGAGGTTTGGCAAGTGTTAGACTAGGGCACATGGATTTAATGTCTAGCCTTAAAAAAAGGCTATTAGCCAGGAATATTGTTGGGGAGCAAAATGTTGGGGCCAGGTTTACTGAAGTTGCGGCTGGGGGGTCCGCTGGGCCGTCTGTTTCTGCCTGTGGTGCTCCCTCTGTTTTTTCTGTTACACAGGTGGAAAACAATAGCAGAGCAATAGAGGATGTGAATATTGGCGGTCAGGAGAGGATTATGTCTGCACCCAGGGAGGTAGCTACTGGAGGAGAGGCTGCAGTGACAACAACAGGGGCAACATCCTCAACAGCTGCGTCAGGAAGTGGTAAGTTGATGATTGCACCACACCTTAGGGAGATTGAGTCCTCTACGTCAGGGGATTCGGATAGCTCCACGAGCCTTAAGGATGAGGGACATAAGAAGTTATTTAGAAAAATTTGTAGATTAGTAGGTAAGACGTCTAAGGCAGTAGGGGTTGACAAGGGGCTGTCAGGGAGCGAAGCTGCAGGGCCTTCAGGGTCGCTAGCGGGGCAGGAGGCTAGTAAGGGAAAGAAATCCAGGGTGTCAGGGACAGCGGACACCTATCCCTGCATAATCAATTCTTTGCACTCGCATTTGAAACCTAAGATAGCTAGAAAAATTAGAGAGGGTCGGTACGTGAAACTTTTAGAATTATCAAGGGCGGCGTATCAGGTTAGGGAAATGGCGGAAGATGGTACGGGCGACAAGAAAGTGAAGAGGCCTGAGACTTATCAAGAATGGATGAGGTGCTTTAGGGTACTCGCTTCTTGTTATATAGAAGCGAATCCAAGCCAGGCAGTTAATATACTGAAATATATGGAAGTCATTGACGACATTCATGAGCGTGGCAAAGGTACAGCTTGGCATCAATATGACGCTCAGTTTCGGTGGATGTTAGAGGCGAATCCAGTCCTTACTTTTGGGATGAAAGAAATGGACCTGTGGTCCAATCTTGATCTCATGGAAGGTGCAGCGGCGGTTGCAGAGAAATCATTTAGTACTGGGCAGCAGAGTCGTCCCTTTCGTAAGAGAGGGGGTAGGGAATGCTGGCGGTTTCAGGAAAAGCTGTGTGACAGGGGAATGCAGTGTCTTTTTCGGCACGTGTGTATATATTGTGGGGGGGCGCACCCAGGGAATGAATGTAGTCAAAAAAGGGCCAGTTTTGGCGGGGAGCAGCAATTTAGACAGGGTACGGCGGGCAAGGGCGCATTCGCCAGTGGACCCCGCAGCAATAATTAGGGTGCTTAGGACGTTAAGCGAGGCACGCATCCTTAAGATGGGCTGTTGTAAGAATTTCATAATGTTTACACACTACAGGTGTTCAAAAGTTCGTAGTCGATTAGGCACGGTCGTTGTTAGCATTTTTTCTTGGCGGGAGTAATGATAATTTTGTGGCTTTCAGGGTCTAAGTTTTGGGGGAATTATGCTGGCGGGGGAGTCGAGGGTAACACTTGTCCAATGTATTTCTTGCAGGTGGCGAATTCTGGGGAGCGGTGTTAAGACTGCTAAAGGGTTCCTTGGCTCCTAGGACTTGGCAGGCTTACAGCATTGCTTGGAGTGAGTAGGGTAAATTTCTGAATGTTTTTAACACCACATGGAAAAATCCTTCGGTTGCATTGTTTATTAGTTGGTTAGGTTCGCTAGAGCTAGCGGGGGTCTCTCCTGGGGCTATAGGGGGGAAGGTGGCAGCAGACGCCTTTTTCTCAAAACTGTACGGGGTTGAGGACGTGACCAGGAGCTTTATAGCTAGGACAGCATTGAAGGGAGTGCGTAGATTAGGGGACAGGCATAAGGATGTGAGGGAACCAATTACCAGGGCTAGATTGGCACAGCTTATAGAGCAGCTAGATGGGGTTTGTAATTCTGAGTTTGAGGTGTTGTCGTTTGCGGTGGCATTCTCTTTAGCATACTTTGCGGATAAGTGAGTTAGTGTCTAGATCCAGGAGTCTGCAGGGTACAGGACTTTTGAGGGAGCATGTGAGGTTAGTAGATCGGGCAGTGTTGGTTTTGGTGGCTAGATCTAAGACGGATCAGGCAGGGAAAGGTAGATGGCTCAATTTGCTTTCGCAGGTGGAGCCATCTATTTGTCCAGTATATCTTTGCAGCAGATTCATGGCAGTTAGGCCCGACGTGAGTGGGCCTTTTCCTATACACAAAGATGGCTCTTATTTATCTCAATTTCAGTTTAGGTCAGTTTTAAGAAGGGTTGTGAGTAGATTGGGGTGGGACCCGGCGGTCGTGGCACCACATTCGTTTCGAATAGGTTTGGCTACGGACGCTGCTATGTCAGGGCAGTCAGAGATGCAGATAAAGGCGTTAGGGAGATGGTCATCAGGGCAATATAGGAAATACATCAGACCCCTGGATCAGTTCTAGGTGGAGTGTTGGTGGTAGTCCGTGGTTTAGTTAGTTGTGGTTTGGGGTTGGGTGTTGGGGAAGCCAGGACCTTATGGCTTGTCGATGTTCCTTTCAGGTCATGTTGCAGTTTGCAAGCGGATATGGATTGTCGGCCATTCATATATGCATTGGGCGGCTATTCGGGCTGGGGCACAGCCAGGAGGACAGCAGCTGGGACTGCCGTCCGAAAAGGTGTCTATTAGGTGGTTAGAAAGGAGGAGTATGATGTGGAGACATTTACCGGAACAAGTGGCAGAGGCCAGGAGGAGATGGGGCAAGCCTTACGTCATTCTCCTTCATTTGGGAGGAAATGATGTAGGGACAATGCCAATGGGAGACCTATCGGATATTATGGTGTCGGACATTAGGTGGTTGGAAACTCAGTTTCAAGGTGTGACCATTATTTGGTCAAATATTATCTCAAGAAATGTTTGGAGGCACATGGCTACCAGGAAGGTGGGTTTCCAAGTGAAACGGAAACTTAATAGGGATGTGTTAGAGACACGTGGTAAGGTGGTGGCGCATGATAACATCAGGATTGATTATGTGGGTTTGTTTAGAAAAGACCAGGTACACCTGTCAGAGAAGGGTACGGAGTTGTTTTTGGGTAATATCAGGCAGGTCCTGGCTTCCTGTTTTTGTTAGTGGGGCAAGAGTACCTTGTCCTCTTTTGGGTGTCGGAAAGGGGTGTGGCAACAAAGTTAATTCATAGGACAAGGATAGAAGGAAGGGACAGTGAGCGTGGAGGACCCTAGTCGCCCAGGGGCTAGGCATTGTTCGGCTCGCTGGGCGATCTTCCTTGAGCGGACAGGTAGGTGGAATGAGGGCGTCCTCATTCCCAGGGTGGCCACACCCCTTAGTGGGTTGATAGGACAGGATATCTTGCCAGCTGGTAGCAATTGTTATTTAAGTTATTTAAGTCTGTTTAATAAAGCAACCCCTCCCCCTGTTGGGGGAGGTTGGTTTTCTCCCAACCCTGAGTGTTGTGTCTTTTATTGAAGGTATGGGTTATTAAGTTGGTGGGTTGTTAATATCTTGAATGGATTCAGGTAAGAAATGTATCCCCTTAGGAAAGTGTAGGACCTACCTAGGGACAGAACAAGTTAAGGGGGAATTTATTCTGAAGGAAGGAGAGAGAGGAAAGGGTTAAAATAGGAGGGGAGTATGCTGGACAGCTAGAGAAAAGGAGGAGGAGATTCAGAAGTGATAAAAGGAATGTTAAAACAGAAAGTAAATCACTAACCTGTTTCTTGTCTTCCCTCCCAGCCCTCCCTGTGGTTCATGTTATTGCTTTGCAGGTGATGATGCAGATGGACAAGTGGTTCGTGATTTAAGCTGGCTTAGTCTTCCCTTGGCAGGGGGCTACATAGTCATGTGGACCTTTGTAAGCCCAAGGGCGTTAATGAGTAGTATGGGGTCTCCCATCGGGACTAACAGTCTTTTGGCTGGGGGACCGATGTCTATCCAGTTTGGAGACCTCTCAACCCGGTAGGTAATTGGAGTTTGCATGGCGTCATGCTTTCTCAGGGCGGCGGAAAGGGGGGTGGCAACAAAGTTAATTCATAGGACAAGGATAGAAGGAAGGGACAGTGAGCGTGGAGGACCCTAGTCGCCGAGGGGCTAGGGATTGGTCGGCTTGCTGGGCGATCTTCCTTGAGCGGACAGGTAGACGGAATGAGGGCGTCCTCATTCCCAGGGCGGCCACACCCCTTAGTGGGTTGATAGGACAGGATATCTTGCCAGCTGGTAGCAGTTGTTATTTAAGTTATTTAAGTCTGTTTAATAAAGCAACCCCTCCCCCTGTTGGGGGAGGTTGGTTTTCTCCCAACCCTGAGTGTCGTGTCTTTTATTGAAGGTATGGGTTATTAAGTTGGTGGGTTGTTAATATCTTGAATGGATTCAGGTAAGAAATTTATCCCCTTAATAGTGTAGGGGGGATTATTGTGATAAGGGTTTGGGGCAGTTTAGAGGTTAATTAGTGTAGGGGGTTTCAGTGGGAGTTATGGCTGTAATAGTGTAGATTTTTTTGTTATAGCGTTTGCGACAGTTTAGGGGTTAAGTAGTGCAGAGGATGTCTGCAATGGGGCAGTGGTGGTTTAGTGTAGGTTTTTTTGTGTGTGTGCTGGAGGTTGTGGCAGTTTAGGGGTTAATAGTGTATGTTAATGGGATTGATTTTTTTTTACTATTAAAAGAATACCAAATGACCAGATCAGGCAATATTCAATCAAGTACAGATTAATCTGTATAAGAATGCACGTGCCTAATCAAAATCCTTTAGAAAAAGTTTATTTAATAATTTTTCTGCAGAATTCAGTATTAAAGTCTATGGCATTGGGAATTTTTGTAGATAATTCAATAAGATTGTCTACACTCAATGCATTAATCTGTTTTATTAACCCCCATTGTGTGTGTATACATTTGTGTAGATAAGAGTGTGTGTATACATATATGTGTGCATGCAAGTGATCATCTACATATGCCTGTGTGTGTGTGTATATATGTGTATATGTGTATGTACAGTATCTCACAAAAGTGAGTACACCCCTCACATTTTTGTAAATATTTTATTATATCTTTTCATGTGACAACACTGAAGAAATGACAATTTGCTACAATGTAAAGTAGTGAGTGTACAGCCTGTATAACAGTGTAAATTTGCTGTCCCCTCAAAATAACTCAACAAACAGCCATTAATGTCTAAAACGTTGGCAACAAAAGTGAGTACACCCCTAAGTGGAAATGTCCAAATTGGGCCCAATAAGCCATTTTACCTCCCCGGTGTCATGTGACTCGTTAGTGTTACAAAGTCTCAGGTGTGAATGGGGAGCAGGTATGTAAAATTTGGTGTTATCGCTCTCATACTCTATCATACTGGTCACTGGAAGTTCAACATGGCACCTCATGGCAAATAACTCTCTGAGTATCTGAAAAAATAATTGTTGCTCTACATAAAGAAACAGATTGCTAAGACCCTGAAACTGAGCTGCAGCACGATGGGCAAGACCATACAGCAGTTTCACAGGACAGGTTCCACTCACAACAGGCTTCGCCATGGTCAACCAAAATATTTGAGTGCACGTGCTCAGCATCATATCCAGAGGTTGTCTTTGGGAAATAGACATATGAGTGCTGCCAGCATTGCTGCAGAGGTTGGAGGGGTGGGGGGTCAGCCTGTCAGTGCTCAGGCCATACGCCGCACACTGCATCAAATTGGTCTGCATGGCTGTCGTCCCAGAAGGAATCCTCTTGTAAAGATGATGCACAAGAAAGCCTGCAAATAGTTTGCTGAAGACAAGCAGACTAAGGACATGGATTACTAGAACCATGTTCTGTGGTCCAATGAGCTCAAGATAAACTTATTTGGTTCAGATGGTGTCAAGCGTGTGTGGCGGCAAACAGGTGAGGAGTAGAAAGACAAGTGTGTCTTGCCTACAGACAAGCATGGTGGTGGGAGTGTCATGTTCTGGGCCTGCATGAGTGCTGCTGGCACTGGGGAGCTACAGTTCATCGAGGGAACCATGAATGCCAACATGTACTTTGACATACTGAAGCAGAGCATGAACCCCTCCCTTCGGAGACTAGGCCGCAGGGCAGTATTCCAACATGATAACGACCCCAAACACACCTCCAAGACAACCATTGCCTTACTAAAGAGGCTGAGGGTAAAGGTGATGGACTCACCAAGCATGTCCCCAGACCTAAACCCTATTGAGCATCTGTGGGGCATCCTCAAAAGGAAGGTGGGGGAGTGCAAGGTTTCTAACATCCACCAGCTCTGTGATGTCATCATGGAGGAGTGGAAGAGGACTCCAGTGGCAACCTGTGAAGCTCTGGTGAACTCCATGCCCAAGAGGGTTAAGGCAGTGCTGGAAAATAATGGTGACCACACAAAATATTGATACCTTGGGCCCAATTTGGACATTTTCACTTAGGGGTGTACTCACTTTTGTTGCCAATGGTTTAGACATTAATGTCTGTGTGTTGAGTTATTTTGAGGGACAGCAAATTTACACTGTTATACAGGCTGTACACTCACTACTTTACATTGTAGCAAAGTGCCATTTCTTCAATGTTGTCACATGAAAAGATATAATAAAATATTTACAAAAATGTGAGGGGTGTACTCACTTTTGTGAGATACTATATATATATATATATATGCATGTATGTGATCATCTACATATGTGTGTGTATACATATTTGTAGGTAAGAGTGTGTATGTGTGTATAGACTGTACATATATGTGTGTATGTATGTGATCATCTACATATGAGTGTGTGTATATACATATGCGTAAGTGTGAGTGTGTAAATACTTAAATGTGTGTATGTATGTGAGCATCTACATGTGTGTGTGTGTGTGTATACACATATGTGTAGTTGTAACTGTGTGTATACTTATATGTGTGTATGTATGTGAACATCAGCATTTGTGTGTGTGTGTATACATATATGTAGGTATGATTGTGTATGTGTGTCTATACTTATGTGTGTAGGTATGTGATCATCTACATATGAGTGTGTGCAGGACAGAGGTGTATGTGTGTGTACATATGCATGTGTGTGCATGACAGAGTGTGTGTTTATAATTATATACATATGTGTGTGTGCATGACAGAGTGTGTGTGTGTGTGCATTACAGAGTTTGTGTGTATAATTATATACATATGTGTGTGTGCAGGACAAAGGTGTATGTGTGTGTACATATGCGTGTGTGCATGACAGAGTGTGTGTTTGTATAATTATATACATATGTGTGTGTGCATGACAGAGTGTGTGTATACATAAGTGAGTGTGCAGGACAGTGAGTGTGTGTATATACCTATATGTGTGTGTGCAGGACAGAGGTGTAACTATGTGTGTATACATATGTGTAGGTGTAACTGTGTGTATGTGTTTAAATATGTGTGCGTGCAGGACAGAGGTGTAACTATGTGTGTATACATACAGTATGTGTAGGTGTAACTGTGTGTATGGGTATAAATATGCGTGTGTGCAGGACAGAGGTGTAACTATGTGTGTATACATATGTGTAGGTGTAACTGTGTGTATGTGTATAAATATGCGTGTGTGCAGGAGAGAGATGTAATTATGTGTGTATACATATGTGTAGGTGTAATTGTGTGTATGTGTATAAATATGCGTGTGTGCAGGAGAGAGATGTAACTGTGTGTATACATATGTGTAGGTGTAACTGTGTATGTGTATAAATATGCGTGTGTGCAGGACAGAGGTGTAACTATGTGTGTATACATATGTGTAGGTGTAACTGTGTGTATGTGTATAAATATGCGTGTGTGCAGGAGAGAGATGTAACTATGTGTGTATACATATGTGTAGGTGTAATTGTGTGTATGTGTATAAATATGCATGTTTGCAGGAGAGAGATGTAACTATGTGTTTATACATATGTGTAGGTGTAACTGTGTGTATAAATATGTGTGTGTGCAGGACAGAGGTGTAACTATGTGTGTATACATATGTGTAGGTGTAACTGTGTGTATGTGTATAAATATGTGTGTGTGCAGGACAGAGGTGTAACTATGTGTGTATACATATGTGTAGGTGTAAGTGTATATATGTCTGTTCTGCTGCGCAAGATATAAAGTTTTACTAAACATGATACTGTAGGTTTGCACGGGTAAGTGACGATAGCTTGTTTTGACTCTATACGACTCAGTTCTGTTCTTTTAGAATTTTATAGAACTCAATGGGAATTTGGTCTGGCCCTAGTGCTTTGTTATTTAAAATTTCATCAATTGCTTTTATAATCTCTTCGTGTGTAATGGGCAAATTCAGGTTTCCAACATCTTTCTCTAATTTTGGGGTGGTAATCTCTTTCCAAAATGTATCTTTTTTACTCACATTCAGACTTTGATTTGCATATTTTTTTGGAAAATAACTAAGAAATATCTCTTTAATTTCTACTGGTGTTGTTGTTTTCTTCCCCTCCACCTTTACAGCATTTATTACTGTTCTCTTTTTTTTTTTAACCTTGCCTAACAATGCCAACCATTTCATAGTTTTCCCATTGAAATTACTAAAGGTTGCTTTCTGCCTAATCTCCTGTGCTTGTATCTTTTGATTTAAAAATATATTTCTGGGGGGAGGAGCCAGCCCTGAGTCTAAGAGGTCGCATGCTGTCACAGCTCCGGCTGTATATTATAAAAAAATATATATATTTGACCTTTCAGCTCAGCCTATTTAAAACTCACAAGGTGCTTATTAGCTTACAGATCTCAATTAAGAAACCTGGAGTTCGGGAGAAATTGAGGAGTCAAGCTATTCTGTTTGTTTTGACGGAAGAGCTGGGTGAGGCCTTCCAAGAGCAGCCATCTTTTAAATGCATGAGGAGGATAACTAGCAAAGTCAGAGTACGGCTTTATCATCCCCAAGATCATTATGGCACCCATTTACTACTACCTCCTAGATGATATCAGGGCTCTCCTACAGCAGTATCAGCTTCGCTTTCTAGAGACTTTACAATCTGCTATGGACTTACCTACTTCTGAAGCTCCGGAACAGCGCACGGGAAAACCGGATGATTTGCTCTTTTGTGGATTAGCGCAATACAATGGTGCACTGCAGAGGGAATCTCCGCTTATTACAAAGGAGGCAGGAGACTTATGTGTGGAGTCTGACTCTTATTAGGGGCGAATGGGTGTCCAGCAGTCCAATGATTGGAAGCAAGTTTTGTTGAGCCCCAAGCTGTTGCCAAAAAGGAAAGTGTATTCTGGAAGTGCTGAATTTTACTCTGACTACCTCAAGACTCAGTACACTGACTCAGAAATGAAGAAAGCAACAGCGCTAATTACCTTCCAAAGAAACCTGCTCCATTTGATCCTTGCAACCTTGGTACAGCCTTGGTACAGGGCTTCTTCGGCATTTGTTGAAATTCTCTACCTCCAGCTTATGGTAATACTGAGGCAATGTGAGGAACGTTTGTATGCAAACTTGGCCATCAATAAAGGCATTGGGTAAAACTGAAGATTATTTTTTTTCTGAGCCTGCAACTCAACTTTGCCCCCTATATCAGCCATTGAACAGATAGGTTGAAAGATGGAGTCTGATAGGGGCGATTGAGTTGCTAAAAAATATTTTAATCCTCTCCAAGTCCCTGGACTCGGACATTTCACCCATTCTCAGTAGTTAATTAACAGAGAGTCTACCCACTACAGACAAAACTGGGTTACATTTTATATATTTGGACTGGATTTACATAATTGATATTCACTGCATTTCTAAGTTCAATTTGGCTTTCGTTGTTTGCATGTCTGAGTTTTATATTAGAGTTAAACTAATTGTTGCATCAAGCAATGGAGGTGCTGGAGAGAAATTGGGGATTTGAAATAAAACCTATACTGTTGTATTTCCAAATCATATGTTATTTGAGGTATTTAAATACACACCGTAAGGTAGAGCAAGGATTCAAAACAAAATTTCTTGATGGCAGTTGCAATTACCATTTGTCACCACTGGAGGGGAGTCAAAGATTAGTTTTAGTTGGATTCTCACCGTAAACTCATACGATCTTGCTTCCCTCATTCCCTTTTGGACTCCTTGCCCTGTAATTCTAGATTTGCTACCCATAAACACAATTTGCAGGTATATGTTTGGGATATAGCTGACCTACCAGACAAACTTCCCAGATATCTTTAACCAGCACATGGTATATATTATCATATGCCTTATACCCTTCCTTTATCTTTCTGGTATCTAAAACAGTTAATCTCACTATAGTTGTGTTACTCCTACAATTTTATTTACATATTAATCTGGTTAAACAGTCTTTTTACAGTTTAAACAGTCCCCTGTTGCTGGGTATAGGGCCCGTGCCCAGTCAGCAGGGTTAGATTAAAGTGAGAAGCAATTATTTTTCTTGTCTGCAGCTAAAATACTATTGTTGCCCTATTATCTGCATAATAGTATAAATATACTATTAACTTACTTATTTACAACTTAATTAAGCGTCACTGCTGCTTTGGCATTCAGGTAGTTAGTTACATCCTAGAGCCCTAGATTTAGATACTATGCAGGGTTGAGATCCTGGCGCTAGTATAAGCAAATTTCGCGCACTGTAAATCTGTTTGGCCACGTGATCAGTGCATGAAGTTGGGTAGACATATCTGATAAATGAGGTTCTAGGGTTTATGTTTAATACCCCCACGAGCATATCTATAGGAGTGCTGTAACCATGCTACCTACTTCTGCCTAGCTAATGTATAGATTTCAATTACTCCAGGATGACTTGCTTTCTAACGCAGGCTGGACCTGAACTAGTGCCTTGATGTACAGTCTCTCTCTGTAAAGCAACAAGGGAGCTGCATAACCCTTGCCATATGTATCATCTTAGATTCTTAGGTTTCATTATGCAAGATTTAGTCTCAGTCCGTGCGCAATTAGCTTATCCATATAGTTAGGGCGCCTTGCCCTATGGCCGCCTGTTCACTTTAGGTCAGAATACAGTAGGTCATCTTGCATCCTTCAGAAATATACGATTCTCTGATCTCTGATATACCTTGTTTAATGTACCCAAATTACCACCTCCTCCCCTGCATATTCTCATATAATATACCTCCTAATTTAGGAGGGTTACCTAAGCGGTTTATCTTGCCTATACCGCACCCTAATTACTTCTCTTATGCATATATCTTGCAGTGTAACATAATATTGACCATATCTCTTCTTCTTAGCGCTGCAGGAATGTGTTTAACGCTTTCTGTTTAACGCTTTCTGTTTAACGCTTTCTGTTTAACGCTTTCTGTTTAAAGCTTTTTTTTAAAAAATGTATATTTCTAACATAGTTCAGTTGTAGTGTTTGAATTTAATGCAACATACCTACATATCTTACTACACATATTATACATAAGGAAGAATTCCTCCTTTACAGCACTGCAAATTTTTCAAGGCCCATGAGTAGCCTCAGGTGTGATTGGAGGAAATTATATTCTACACTTGCCATAAAAAGAGGTTGTAACCTTACTTTGTACTATATAATTTCTGTTGTTCTAAATGTTTGTATTGTTAAGATAACTCCACATTGTAAAAACTGGCAAAATGACATTTGATGTACATGAATATATTATTGTACGAATTGAAAACCTCAATAAAAATATAAAAGTTAAAAAAAAATATATATTTCTTTCTGTTTTTCTATCTTGATAATTTTCCCAGCGTTTTTTATTTAGATTATCAACATATTTCCTATAGCTATTCCTCAATGCCAAGGATAATTGTAGTTCCCTAGCTTTCATTTTTTTATTGCGTGCAATCAATCAGGGGCCCCATCCGATATGCAGCGTCGCCCGCAGAAGCCGGCGACGCCAGATTTTGTGCTAGTTTGGTATCCCATATACGGCGTAACATAGAAGTTACGCTCGTATATTTCACCCGTCGGACTTAGTTTTTCTACCCATAGGCTAACATATAAAAGCAGCGCAATTTGTTATCCAATATCCAGCACAAGGCCTTACGTGGCGAAAATGGAGAAATCTTACTCCATTTTCACCTCGCCATAAAAGGCACCTGTAGCAGGCCTTGCGCTGAGTATGGTAGCACCGTAACTCCCTAAAATGCCTGCAAAAAAACCTAACACCTAACGCATGCGCAATGTCTATCTACCTGTCAACTGCAATCCCCCACCGCAATAACTAATAAAGTGTTTAACCCCTAAACCGCCGCTCCCGGACCCCTCCGCCACCTACATTAAATTTATTAACCCCTAATCTGACCCCCCTACACCGCCGCCACCTACATTAAATTTATTAACCCCTAATCTGACCCCCCTACACTGCCGCCACCTACATTAAATATATTAATCTCTAATCTGACCCCCCTACACCGCCGCCACCTACATTAAATGTATTACCCCTAAACCTAAGTCTAACCCTAACACCCCCCTAACTTAATTCTTATCTAAATAATATTAATATTATTAACTAAAGTATTCCTATTTAAAACTAAATACTTACCTATAAAATAAACCCTAAAATAGCTACAATATAATTAATAATTACATTGTAGCTATTTTAGGGTTTATATTTATTTTACAGGCAACTTTGTATTTATTTTAACTAGGTAAAATAGCTATTAAATAGTTAATAACTATTTAATAGCTACCTACTTCAAATAATTACAAAATTACCTGTAAAATAAATCCTAACCTAAGATACAAATACGCCTAACACTACACTATCAATAAATTAATTAAATAAATTAACTACAATTAGCTAAAATAAAATACAATTAAATAAACTAAACTATATTACAAAAAACCCCCCACTAAATTACAAAAAATAAAAAAATATTACAAGAAGTTTAATCTAATTACACTTAATCTAAGCCCCCTAAAAAAATAAAAAAGCCCCCCAAAATAATAAAATTCCCTATCCAAAACTAAATTACAAATAGCCCTTAAAAGGGCCTTTTGCGGGGCATTGCCCCAAAGTAATCAGCTCTATTACCAGCAATGCCCTTAAAAGGGCATTGCCCCAATGTAATCAGCGCTTTTGTATTTTATTTTAGCTAATTGTAGTTAATTTATTTAATTAATTTATTGATAGTGTAGTGTTAAGTGTATTTGTAACTTAAAAATTAAAAAATATTGAATGTGTGCACTCTACCTTTGTTACAAACAAGACAAACTAGGTGCTAGCAGTCATAAAATAGTATTCAAATAAATAATGAGAGAAGTCACGGCTAAAAATAATAGCCGTGAAAAAGAATGACAAGGCAGCACTCAAATCGCATTAAACAAGTGGTTTATTTGCTAAACCTACACATGTCAGAGACATAATTATACCCCAAAACAAAGTGTGTAGTTAAAAGGAGTGTAATATATAAACCAGGCCTGGTTAGTAAATAATATCTATCACATAATCGTATAAATACCGTTATAACATGTAAATGCCATATTGTAACAAAACATTTTTCCTGCTACAAACATTAATGTGAAAGATACAGTTTTGCAACAATTGCTTCAATATAGACACAGTTACCAAATGTCCACAGACAACAGAGCACTTAGTGGGATTCACACGCTCCGTATTATGAGAATGTTGCAAAGACACAGTTCCAGCGTTTCTGATTGGAAAACCAGCTTAAATTACAGAACAAGCAGCCTCACCACAATCGCGGTAAACAGTTCCAGTGTATGATCCAAACACAGCCTAAATAATTACCACTCGATCCATCTTAAGGACTATGGACGCTCCATACCGGATCCTTGGTAATTCTCCAGCAAGGCGGTTTGTATATAGGCTCCTATGCGGTTAATGCCTCCTTGTATTCACAGGACTGGAACTTGAATCCAAGACTGCTGTATGCTTGTTGGTTATTGAAACCCCATCACAGAAACACGGTAAACTTGAAACCAGCTGCCAGGTGATTTACACTCCACTTCCAAAAGTTGCCGCTTCTCAAACGTCAGGCATGACGCGTTTCACCCCTCCCCTTAGTGGGCTGACCTTAGGGCTTCATCGGCTTCATTTGTAACTTAGGTTAGGATTTATTTTACAGGTAATTTTGTAATTAGTTTTTCCGACTTACGGCACTTTAGCAACTGCCGGCGCCTTATATGTAATACCCTGATGTGCGAGGTGAAACTACAGGCGGCGTGGGTTCCCTCGCTTGCGCCGACAACTGCGCCGTATATCGGATCGCGCCCCAAGCCTTTATCTCTCCCCTAAAAAACGCTTTGCTTGACTCCCAAAATATCTATATCTTATCCCTGTAAGATCTATTAAACATCTCAAAATCCTTCCATTTAACCCGCAACCAATTTTGAAACTCCACATTATTAACTAAGGCCTAGATTTGGAGTTTTGCGGTAGCCGTCAAAACCAGCGTTAGAGGCTCCTAACGCTGGTTTTAGGCTACCGCCGGTATTTGGAGTCAGTCAGGAAAGGGTCTAACGCTCACTTTCCAGCCGCGACTTTTCCATACCGCAGATCCCCTTACGTCAATTGCGTATCCTATCTTTTCAATGTGATCTTTCTAACTCCGGTATTTAGAGTCGTGTCTGGAGTGAGCGTTAGAAATCTAACGACCAAACTCCAGCCGCAGAAAAAAGTCAGTAGTTAAGAGCTTTTTGGGCTAACGCCGGTTCATAAAGCTCTTAACTACTGTGCTCTAAAGTACACTAACACCCATAAACTACCTATGTACCCCTAAACCGAGGTCCCCCCACATCGCCGCCACTCTATAAATTTTTAACCCCTAATCTGCCGACCGCCACCTACGTTATCCTTATGTACCCCTAATCTGCTGCCCCTAACACCGCCCCCTATATTATATTTATTAACCTCTAATCTGCCCCCACAACGTCGCCGCCAGCTACCTACAATAATTAACCCCTAATCTGCCGACCGCAAAGCGCCGCCACCTACGTTATCCTTATGTACCCCTAATCTGCTGCCCCTAACACCGCCGACCCCTATATTATATTTATTAACCCCTAATCTGCCCCCACAACGTCGCCGCCACCTGCCTACACTTATTAACCCCTAATCTGCCGACCGGAGCTCACCGCTATTCTAATAATTTTTTTAACCCCTAAAGCTAATTCTAACCCTAACCCTAACACCCCCCTAAGTTAAATATAATTTAAATCTAACGAAATAAATTAACTATTATTAAATAACTTATTCCTATTTAAAGCTAAATACTTACTTGTAAAATAAACCCTAATATAGCTACAATATAAATTATAATTACATTGTAGCTATTTTAGGATTAATATTTATTTTACAGGCAACTTTGTAATTATTTTAACCAGGTACAATAGCTATTAAATAGTTAAGAACTATTTAATAGTTACCTAGTTAAAATAATAACAAAATCACCTGTAAAATAAATCCTAACCTAATTTACAATTAAACCTAACACTACACTATCAATAAATTAATTAAATAAAATACCTACAATTACCTACAATTAAACCTAACACTACACTATCAATAAATTAATTAAATACAATATCTACAAATAAATACAATTAAATAAACTAACTAAAGTACAAAAAATAAAAAAGAACTAAGTTATAAAAAATAAAAAAATATTTACAAACATTAGAAAAAATTACAACAATTTTAAACTAATTACACCTACTCTAAGCCCCCTAATAAAATAACAAAGACCCCCAAAATAAAAAAATGCCCTACCCTATTCTAAATTACTAAAGTTCAAAGCTCTTTTACCTTACCAGCCCTGAACAGGGCCCTTTGCGGGGCATGCCCCAAGAAATTCACCTCTTTTGCCTGTAAAAAAAACACATACAATACCCCCCCCAACATTACAACCCACCACCCACATACCCCTAATCTAACCCAAACCCCCCTTAAATAAACCTAACACTAAGCCCCTGAAGATCTTCCTACCTTATCTTCACCATACCAGGTTCACCGATCGGTCCAGAGTCTTGATCCAAGCCCAAGCGGGGGGCTGAAGAGTGATGTCCATCCTCGGGCTGAAGTCTGGATCCAAGCGGCGGCTGAAGAAATCCATCATCGGCTGAAGTCGGAAGTCCATCATCGGGATGAAGTCTTCTATCAAGCCGCATCTTCAATCTTCTTTCTTGCGGAGCGGAGCCATCTTCTTCCAAGCCGACGCGGAACATCCTCTTCAACCGACGACTAGACGAATGACGGTTCCTTTAAGGGACGTCATCCAAGATGGCGTCCCTCGAATTCCGATTGGCTGATAGGATTCTATCAGCCAATCGGAATTAAGGTAGGAATATTCTGATTGGCTGATGGAATCAGCCAATCAGAATCAAGTTCAATCCGATTGGCTGATCCAATCAGCCAATCAGATTGAGCTCGCATTCTATTGGCTGTTCCGATCAGCCAATAGAATGCGAGCTCAATCTGATTGGCTGATCAGATCAGCCAATCGGATTGAATAGGGGTTAATAAGTGTAAGGCTAGGGGTGTTTAGACTCGGGGTACATGTTAGGGTGTTAGGTGCAGACGTAGGAAGTGTTTCCCCATAGAAAACAATGGGGCTGCGTTAGGAGCTGAACGCTGCTTTTTTGCAGGTGTTAGGTTTTTTTTAAGCTCAAACAGCCCCATTGTTTTCTATGGGGGAATCGTGCACGAGCACGTTTTTGAGGCTGGCCGCGTCCGTAAGCAACTCTGGTATCGAGAGTTGCAGTGGCGTTAAATATGCCTTTACGCTCCCTTTTTGGAGCCTAACGCAGCCATTCTGTGGACTCTCAATACCAGAGTTATTTTAAAGGTACGGCCAGAAAAAAGCCAGCGTTAGCTACGCGGGTCGTTACCGACAAAACTCTAAATCTAGCCGTAAATATTTTGAAAAAAAAAAAATATTACTCACTCTCTCGCCCTGTTGCCTAGAATGGATTGCGAGGGAAATACTTGCGTGGTCTGATATATAAAAATCATTAATACCTGAGTCCATATCCTTATATATCAGTTTCTCATTAATCAAAAACATATCTATTCTTGAAAATGTTTTGTGAGTTTTTGATTCACACGAGTATGCTCTGAGATCTGGATTTTTAATATGCCACATATCTTTTAACAGAAATTAGTCAGTACCTTAGATTCTTTAGTAAACGTCATATTAAAATCACCAGCAACCAATAGTTGGGTATCATCATATTTAGCAAATTTTTTTTGCCAGTTTTATCCAAAAGTATTCATCTATGTTGTTTGGTCCATATACGTTACAGATCGTATATCTTTGTTTTGCTATCTCCACCTGAATAATTAAAAACCTCTCTTCCTAATCACACTCTTTAGAAATTGTCTTGTACTCTAATTTTTTATTAAAAAGGCAGGCAACCCCTTTTTTTCTTCCTTTACAATGTGTAGCAATCACTTCTTCTACCCACATCATTTTTAACTTCTCTGCCTCTATACATTTTAAATGAGGCCCATTTATCAAGCTCAGAATGGAGCTTGAAGGGCCGTGTTTCTGGCGAGTCTGAAGACTCGCCAGAAACACCAGTTATGAAGCAGCAGTCTAAAGACTCTGCTCTGATGAGGCGGACAGGAATTGCCGCAATTCAACCCGATCGAGTACGATCAGATTGATTGACACCTCCCTGCTTGCGGCCGTGAGTCTGCAGGGGGCGGCGTTGCACCAGCAGCTCTTGTGAGCTGCTTGTGCAATGCTGAATACGGAGAGCGTATTGCTCTCCGCATTAAGCGATGTCTGTTGGACCTGATCCGCACTGTCGGATCAGGTCCGCGAGACCTTTGATAAATTGGCCTCTATATCTGGTCTTAACTTCTGAAGGGAGTGTAATATTCTCTTTCTTTTTACTGGTGAAGTTATTCCACCCACATTCCATGAAATAATCTTTATTTGCTGCTCACCCATATTTGTTTACATAATATATTCTGGACTTTCTTTTGTCCTCTTTTTTTTTTATCCTAGCAAGGTTGGATACAGAGAAAAGAATGAAGGAAAAAAGAGAGGAAGAAGAAACGAGGAAAGAAAAAACAAAAAACCCTCCTATTATTTCTAAATGCATGCATAAAACCATCAGTGCATTACATAAAATACATTTTTACCATTAAGCAATCTTTATCTTATTTCAGAAGATTAAAATTTTTGAGGCTGTCCATACTTTTTACTGTTTTTTCTCAAATATCCTAACTTCCTCCTTATAAAAAACTCCAAATTTTGCCGGATACAATATTGTGGCCTCTATGCCCATATTAATTAGTTGCGTACATAGTGGCGCCATTTCCTTCCTTAACATAGAAGTATCGTATGAAAAATCTTGAAATAAGGAAATTGATTGATCTTTAATTTTGAACGGAAATGCTTTTCTATATTGTTTTAGAATTTCTGTCTTATCTTGAAAGTTAAGATATTTGATTTGATCACGGTACGTCTGCCATTTCTGTTAGCACCTTGCTCTCTGATTTGTCCCACTCTGTGAGCTCTATCTACTGTAATCGGGGCTTGAATCCCTAATAATTCAGGGAGTGTAACTGATGCAAAATATATTAAATCTTTATATTCTTGAGATTCGGGCAGACCAATAACTCTTAAATTGTTTCTTCGTGCCCTGTTTTCTATCTCTTCTACTCTAGTCTGAATTAAATTAAGTTTTTGTTCTTGCTCTCTGAATCTCTGTTCTTGTGTGGATGTTAGATCTTCTAGGTCTGATACCCTATTCTCCACTTCTAGAATTCTTGCTGCATATTGTCTGACCTCTGATGAGTCTTAATACAGGGCTATTTTATTATATACATACATATAATACAGGGCTATTATTATTATATACATACATATAATACAGGGCTATTGTTATTTTATACATACATATAATACAGGGCTATTTTATTATATACATACATATAATACAGGGCTATTTTATTATATACATACATATAATACAGGGCTATTATTATTATTATATACATACATATAATACAGGGCTATTTTATTATATACATACATATAATACAGGGCTATTATTATTTTATACATACATATAATACAGGGCTATTTTATTATATACATACGTATAATACAGGGCTATTTTTATTATATACATACATATAATACAGGGCTATTTTATTATATACATACATATAATACAGGGCTATTTTTATTATATACATACATATAATACAGGGCTATTTTATTATATACATACATATAATACAGGGCTATTTTTATTATATACATACATATAATACAGGGCTATTTTATTATATACATACATATAATACAGGGCTATTTTTATTATATACATACATATAATACAGGGCTATTTTATTATATACATACATATAATACAGGGCTATTATTATTTTATACATACATATAATACAGGGCTATTTTATTATATACATACGTATAATACAGGGCTATTTTTATTATATACATACGTATAATACAGGGCTATTTTATTATATACATACATATAATACAGGGCTATTTTTATTATATACATACATATAATACAGGGCTATTTTATTATATACATACATATAATACAGGGCTATTTTTATTATATACATACATATAATACAGGGCTATTATTATTATATATACATACATATAATACAGGGCTATTATTATTATATATACATACATATAATACAGGGCTATTTTATTATAAACATACATATAATACAGGGCTATTTTATTATATACATACATATAATACAGGGCTGTTATTATTATTATATACATACGTATAATACAGGGCTATTATTATTATATACATACATATAATACAGGGCTATTTTATTATATACATACATATAATACAGGGCTATTTTATTATATACATACATATAATACAGAGCTATTATTATTATATACATACATATAATACAGGGCTATTTTATTATATACATACATATAATACAGGGCTATTTTATTATATATATACATACATATAATACAGGGCTATTTTATTATATACATACATATAATACAGGGCTATTATTATTATATACATACATATAATACAGGGCTATTTTATTCTATACATACATATAATACAGGGCTATTTTATTATATACATACATATAATACAGGGCCTTTGTTATTATATACATACATATTATAAAGGGCTATTATTATTATATACATACATATAATACAGGGCTATTGTTATTATATACATACATATAATACAGGGCTATTGTTATTATATACATACATATAATACAGGGCTATTTTTTTTATATACATACATATAATACAGGGCTATTTTATTATATACATACATATAATACAGGGCTATTATTATTATATACATACATATAATACAGGGATATTGTTATTATTATATACATACATATTATACAGGGCTATTATTATATACATACATATAATACAGGGCTATTTTATTATATACATACATATAATACAGGGCTATTTTTATTATATACATATAATACAGGGCTATTTTATTATATACATACATATAATACAGGGCTATTTTATTATATACATACATATAATACAGGGCTATTTTATTATATATGTACATATAATACAGGGCTATTTTATTATATACATACATATAATACAGGGCTATTTTATTATATACATACATATAATACAGGGCTATTTTATTATATATGTACATATAATACAGGGCTATTTTATTATATACATACATATAATACAGGGCTATTTTATTATATACATACATATAATACAGGGCTATTTTATTATATACATATGTATAATACAGGGCTATTTTTATTATATACATACATATAATACAGGGCTATTTTATTATATACATACATATAATACAGGGCTATTATTATTATATACATACATATAATACAGGGCTATTTTATTATATACATACATATAATACAGGGCTATTATTATTATATACATACATATAATACAGGGCTATTATTATTATATACATACATATAATACAGGGCTATTATTATATACATACGTATAATACAGGGCTACTTTATTATATACATACATATAATACAGGGCTACTTTATTATATACATACATATAATACAGGGCTATTATTATATACATACGTATAATACAGGGCTATTTTATTATATACATACATATAATACAGGGCTATTATTATTATATACATACATATAATACAGGGCTATTTTATTATATACATACATATAATACAGGGCTATTATTATTATATACATACATATAATACAGGGCTATTATTATTATATACATACATATAATACAGAGCTATTATTATTATATACATACATATAATACAGGGCTATTATTATTATATACATACATATAATACAGGGCTATTATTATATACATACGTGTAATACAGGGCTATTTTATTATATACATACATATAATACAGGGCTATTTTTATTAAATACATACATATAATACAGGGCTATTATTATTATATACATACATATAATACAGGGCTATTTTTATTATATATATACATATAATACAGGGCTATTTTATTATATACATACATATAATACAGAGCTATTTTTATTATATACATACATATGATACAGGGCTATTTTTATTATATACATACATATAATAAAGTGCTATTTTTATTATATACATACATATAATACATTTTAGAAATTACATTCAATAACTTAATTTTCTGTTTAGGATTCTGGTGTAGAGATCTTTTAAGTAGATCACAAATGCAAATAAAGTATTAAAATTATTATAAACCAATGACTCTCATATAAACATGTGTCATTGATGGTTTTCTATTATAGCTGGTTAAAAAACAAACAAATATAAAAACCCTCAGAGTCAGACAAAATACTATCATTAGGGGACAAACAGAGACTTAATTCTCATTAAATTTGGGGCATTAATCTATTAATATCTACAGACATGTATTTACATACAAGCACCAGTAGAGGGCGTCATGTTACTGCCTGGTCACTATTTATTTTAGATGTGGGGGAGAGTGAATCGCAGCTTGGTGCAGGACAAAAGCAGCGGGTGGCCCTTGCTCGTGCTCGTGCGCAGAATCCAAAACTACTTCATTTGGATGAGGCCTCTAGTTGTCTGGATGCAGAAACTGAACATCAGGTAATTCCTCTCATTCTCTGACAATCTCATTTCACTTGTTATAGAATCTGTGATATGCTCTTAGTAATCTTTGTTTTCTTCCACTTTACTCAAATCTCAGATCCAGAAATCGCTGCAGACCATCCAGGGTCTTTCTCTGTTGGTTGTCGCTCACCGGGTCCGCACTATACAGAAGACCAATCCGATTCTAGTCCTAGAGGGCGGAGATCTAGTGGAGTGAGGAACCCATGAAGAGCTCATACAGAAGTAAGGTGTCTATAACAGGCTGTTAAATGGCCACCTCTTACAGAATGGGGTCTGAATTATGTGTTTACTACAGCACAAAAGTAGATGTTTGCCCACTCTTATTAAATTTACTATTCATTACTATTCATCTTCAATATTCTTACATATTATTTAAAGGAAAATATATTCTTTTTTATTAATATGTAAGACTCAGACAACCAGTGAAAAGCAAACACCACTCTGTTATAAACCTCTCAGTTAAGTGAACGCTGTTGCATCCAAAACTGATGGAGTCCAGGTTCACCATCCTTACATAAAATCAAACTAATAATATCATCTTAAACCTTAATACCATGATAAATGTTTATACTTACAGTATATATGTATATACTATGAACACAAAGGAGATACGCCGACTCAAAAATTAGTATTGCTGGAAACAAATTATTTATTGTGAAATCCAACCATCAGTGGCAAAGTAAAAGGGTCACAGTTGAGAATGCCTGACGCGTTTCGCGCATGCGTAGCTGTGCTTCTTCGGAGGCTAATTAAAATCAGGCAGTGACAGCTTTTAAACATCTTATCCACCAATCCTGGGGCGACTTGAGTATTGACCAATGGTGTCGCGCTGCCGAACAGCATAGTAACGTGTCTGATATTGAACATATACTTTTGGTAAATGCAAAAATGATCTGCTGTTCAGGAGGGCCCAACCATGGTACTAAGTCTATAATAAGCATTAATGCAGTGTGTAAGAAAAAATTTATATATAAACAACTTAAATACAATACATAAGAGAAATATGTGAACAACTAAATAGAATAATATCTATACTATACAAGAAAGATCTTTATATATGGTTAGCATGTTAGATCTGCGATAAAAAATGCTGATATATGTTTAAAAAATAATTAAGAGCTAGAGATGACAAAATAAAGGTGAAACATGCTAAGCAAATAAATCCAAATAAATCTCTTAATACAAATCTAAGAGACAAAAATAGGAATAAAAAATAAAAATAAAACCAGGAAAAGGATTGAAAAAATAAAAAAATACCCCTACTGCTAAACACAATAATCAGTTGGAATAGTGCTGCCGTGTTATCCTAAGGAGTGTATATATATCTATAGTATAGAAGCTTGTTTGAAAATATCAGAGGATAAGCACATCTACTCTGTGTTGTTGTGTTAAAGGGGAATGTTATGGTTCCCTTTATGTCTGCCAGGGGAGAACACACATGATATAATATCATAAGGTAGTAACAGTTACCTATTATTCAAAAAGTGAATAATTATATCAGAGTCATACAGGGAAACATACTAGATGAGAAAGGATATAAAATGATGTTTAAAAAAGCTAAGAAATAAAATGAAAAATAAAAAATAAAAATAAGTCAGAGAAAGTAAGACAATATAATCCAATGAGGGTATGTTATCTACTGTATATCGATGTCCTAGCAAAGAAAAGTATATTAGGAGGTGTAAACAAAGAAATGTTGTAAGAGACATCCTAAAGAATCTCTCATGAAGAGTGTGTATGTTTGTTATAAAGAGTACGTGTGAGAATACATGATTTGTAAGGAATTAGGAATAATGAAAACAGTTGGGTAATACCCATTAAATCCCATATATTACCTATCAAAGATACAATGTTGTAATATTGTAAAAGGGTGTAGGTGAATGGATGTGTAAATTTGTTCTCTTATGATATGTCGATGTTAATAACTCTACCCTTTAAAACGTGAGAAATCACAGTATGTTAAGGGCATGTGCATAATCTGTACATATAGATCTGCATCTATACATCTACATTTGGATGTGTGAAGTATCTATAGAAATAGATCTACATCTAATCTTCTATTGATACCATAGGGGTATCGGGTGTTCAATTTGATTATCCAGAACACTTCTCTTTTAAGCAGTCTTGCTGTTCTGTCTCCTCCTCTCGCATTTTTTAAAGATTTTTTTTATTTATTTTTTTTTATTTATTTTTTTTTATTTTTTTTTATTTTTAATTTTTCATTTTATTTCTTAGCTTTTTTTCAACATCATTTTATATCCTTTCTCATCTAGTATGTTTCCCTGTATGACTCTGATATAATTATTCACTTTTTGAATAATAGGTAACTGTTACTACCTTATGATATTATATCATGTGTGTTCTCCCCTGGCAGACATAAAGGGAACCATACCATTCCCCTTTAACACAACAACACAGAGTAGATGTGCTTATCCTCTGATATTTTCAAACAAGCTTCTATACTATAGATATATATACACTCCTTAGGATAACACGGCAACACTATTCCAACTGATTATTGTGTTTAGCAGTAGGGGTATTTTTTGATTTTTTCAATCCTTTTCCTGGTTTCATTTTTATTTTTTATTCCTATTTTTGTCTCTTAGATTTGTATTAAGAGATTTATTTCGATTTATTTGCTTAGCATGTTTCACCTTTATTTTGTCATCTCTAGCTCTTAATTATTTTTTAAACATATATCGGCATTTTTGATCGCAGATCTTTTTGCCTTAATTGAGAGCACTGACATGCTAACCATATATAAAGATCTTTCTTGTATAGTATAGATATTATTTTATTTAGTTGTTCACATATTTCTCTTATGTATTGTATTTAAGTTGTTTATATATAAATTTTTTCTTACACACTGCATTAATGCTTATTATAGACTTAGTACCATGGTTGGGCCCTCCTGAACAGCAAATAATTTTTGCATTTACCAAAAGTATATGTTCAATATCAGACACGTTACTATGCTGTTCGGCAGTGCGACACCATTGGTCAATACTCAAGTCGCCCCAGGATTGGTGGATAAGATGTTTAAAAGCTGTCACTGCCTGATTCTAATTAGCCTCCGAAGAAGTGCATCTACGCATGCGCGAAATGCGTCAGGCGTTCTCAACTGTGACCCTTTTACTTTGCCACTGATGGTTGGATTTCACAATAAATAATTTGTTTCCAGCAATACTAACTTTTAAAGTCAGCGTATCTCCTTTGTGTTCATAGTGTCTTATAGTGGTTGGGCATACCGCTCTGAATCGCTGCTCACTTTGCTGTAACCACTTGGGCTTCCGGGCTTGCTCTCTGCCCCCCCCACGCTACACTTCCCTCAGTGTGCCTTGCTACATCACGGGTGACGTACTTAGGAAACGTCTTTACGACAACCGGATCTATTTTCGTACGCCAAGGAGGATACACAAGCTGCACCCCCCCGGAAGGGTCTCATCACCAGTCCGAGGTGAAGTACAGCAATGTGCCCAGGCACCCCACCAGACCAGTGGAGGGTAAGAGATAACCGACGATCAGCTACTATAGTGACTTAACATTGTCCTGGTCACCCGTGACATCTAGGCTGAAGCGGTGTGCACTGACACTTTGGGAACTTGTTTGAGACTCTTAGCTTGGAATTGCCCATAGTGGATTATTGGAACTGTTGTGACTGCTTGGTCCCTTCTGACACGGACTGTATTGGGACTATATATATCCCCTCTAGATTGGGTTTCTCAGATACACGTTTAGAGTACCCAGGGGATTCATTTTCTGAACGCCTTTTCTATTTTGATATTTTTGTATATATATATATATACACATTTCAGAGAGCAGGTATATACACCTGAACAATTTAAAAAAAAGTCATTCTTTGAACCACCTAACACCAATCCTTCTATTAGGAGCTATACCAGATTACTAACTCAAAATATCAGTGAGGGTTCACACACTACTTCTTATCCTAACCTTAGTGTTGCTGAGAGAAAAGCACTCACTGAGCTTAGCAATG